>NC_142800.1:74259960-74559960 GCF_049724085.1 Artemia sp. Qi Xiang Cuo
CTGTTATTTGTACGTCGTGGAAACGCAGTGTGGTCTTAGGAAATACTAAGGCCTGAATTTTGCTTAAGAATAAAAAATAATTGTTTTGGCTTTCGTTGGATTTTAAGGGTCTTAGTCGGACCTGCTGATAACGCTGCTTTAGATCACAGTTTTGCTGTCCCCCCCCCCCAAAAAAAAACAACTTCTGTGACAGATCTTACGGGGAAAAGGATTAAAAATTTACTTCAGCTAAAAATTTAGGCATGAATGACCTTCTGACCTCAAATGTATATTAGTAAAATTTCGTAGGCAGCCTGAAATTTAGTCTATGCATTTTTAATGATTAGTATATTGACTGAAAAATCAGTTAGATCATGAAAATAAAAGCATCTGGTCTAAAATAAAAAAAAAAACATGCAGTTAGGATATAGAGATTACGGGGGAAGCGTAGCCTTCCATATTTTTTACCATAAATATATTTTCCCGTGTCTATATTCGTCGTAGCAAACTTATTTTTGTATTTATCAAAAAGTTTACATGACATTGTTTACCAAATGGTTTGAGAAGTTGTTTTTAATTATGGTCTTGTCTATCCTCTGAAATATAATCTATGACGCAACCTTGAGGCATTTTGAATTCGCCAAGTGGATTTTTACATACGTTATGTCTTTCTTTTGTAAGGCTTAACTATATTCAGATATATTTATTAATATTGGAAATATTCAGTTTTCTCATCAGACATCAAATAGTTCATGGTAACGAACCTCAAAGAAGGAGTGACCATCCCAATAGTAATCGAAACTCTAAAAGAAGGATTTTTATAATAGTTTATACATCAAAATAATTGGGTTTTTATGCTGATTCCAAATATGTAAAATTCATTAAGTTTAATGTCACCTATCAAAAGCAACGAGCTTGAGAAAATTAGACTGATTTTTGAAAAAAAAAACTCGAGTTTTGTTTTGTTTTCCCAGTTTTTTTTTAGGACAGTGGGAAGTTATATTATTAAAAGTGTTACAAGGGAAAGTAATTTTCAGAAAGATTAACTTTAATTTAGGACAGTGGAAATTTATTTTATTAAGTGTTTTAAGGGAAAGTAATTTCAACAAAGAATAATTTTGCTATTATAAATGGAATTTGGCTTGAGAACACATTGTATAAGTAAGGCGCAACGTTGAGACATTTTGAATTTGCCAAGTAGATTTTTACATACAGTATTTCCTTCGTTTATAGGGGCTGGTTTTCTAATTCTGTTGCAGCCAATTATTCAAGTAGATTTTAAATATAGTATTTCTTTTGGTTGTAGGGGTTGGTTTTCTTATCCTGTTGCAGCCAATTAGTCAAGTAGATTTTTACATGTAGTATTTCTTTTGTTTATAGGGAGTGGCTCTCTAATCCTGTTACAGGGATGATTGAAGGAAATTCAGAGTATAACGAAAGTATTATCAAAAGACTGCACAAAGTGCTTCGTCCGTTTCTACTCCGTCGATTAAAGTGTGAAGTTGAAAAACAATTGCCCTCCAAGTATGAACATATAGTTATGTGTCGACTCTCAAAGAGACAGCGTTACCTATATGATGATTATATGTCAAAGGCAAAGACTCGGGAAACACTAACTGGAGGGAATCTGTTAAGTGTTATCAATGTGTTAATGCAGCTGAGAAAAGTGTGTGCACATCCAAATCTTTTTGAGCCTAGACCAACGGTCTCACCATTTCAGATGTGTGGAATTGTTTTCAGTACAGCTTCTTGTGTTGTAGATTGTCTTGATTACGACCCCTTTAAGGTTGGTTTTATTGTTCTTAACTTTTTTTATGTAAAATAAAAGAAGAAAAGTTCTAATTAAAAAGGTTTTACTAGAACTTTTTTTTAATGAAATGTCATATCATCTTAATTCCATCCAATAAGCTATTCGTGAGACTTTATAGTATGATAATAAATAAATAAAATCAAGAAAAACTAAAGTGTAGATGGAATTATTTTCAACTTACTAAAAACAAAATAAGATGTAAAAAATACAAGGTCTAATAAAGCAATATAATAAAGTAAAGAAAAAACTAAATTATAGATGAAACTTTTCAATTCACTAAAAAGATGATAAAATACAAAAATCATTAAGAGGCCAAGCGAGGGTTTCTTTTTCACAAGAAAATTTGCTGTTTTCTCTATTTATGCTTTCAGTCTCAAAGGGCCTGCAATATTTTACTCTATATAATTGGACACTCAATTAATTATAAGTAGGGGTCTGAATTTTCGGCTTGATTGAAAAACTTACCATTATCTAATGACTATGTTCTTGTAATGATATTTTCTAACTGTAATGGAACTGTAATGATACTCAAAAAGCTCAATATAATTGGATGCTCAAAGCCAGAAGCCAAGCGAGTATTTCTTTTTATAAAATTAGTAGGGTTTCTTTTTCACAAGAAAATTTGCTGTTTTTCTCTATTTATGCCTGCAGTCTCAAAGGCTATGCTGCTTATTCAAGGTATAAATAGAGATCCATAAGCCTCAGTTGCTATTCCAGACAAATTTTAAATTGAAATGTCCAAACTTGTTAAGGAACACAAAAGCACTGTGAATAAATCAATAAAAACTATAAAATAAATATAAAAACAGACTGATTGGTTCTTTGATAAAAGTATAAAATACTTATGATAATTAATTCATTTCTTGTTTTTGAAAAGAAAAAAAAACAGTTGTTAGAAGATTTTTTAGGATGGCCAACGAAACAGGTATTATGATTTCGAGCTTTTGGCAATTTATTATTCAAAATTATTGTCCAAAGGATTAGTTGGTATATTTTTATGGTGTTTTGATGTTTGTATTGAGAAGTTGCAATAATGATTCTAGTTGGGAGCAACATTAAACCTAATGAATTTAGTATATTTGGAATCAGCATAAAAGCCAATTCTTATGATGTGTTTATTGCTTCCAAAATTCCTTTTTTTTTTAAGTTTCGGTTGTTATTGGTTCGTTGCTCCCTACTTACAGTTCATGACCATGAACTGTAATGAGTAGTTTGAATAATGTCTACTCTCTTTATGGCTTGTTTGAAAAACTTGTCATTTTTTCTCAGGATGACAAGCTTCTAACAAACCTAAAGGAATTATTTGTTATTCATGGAATCAATTCGAAACTGTCTTGTTTCCTGACAAAGCAAATGACAATTATTTTTCTATTCTGGTAATTGTTCTTTCTTGTTGGTTACTATTCTGGTAATTACATGCTAATGATTTACCTATAGTTATTAAATGTGCAACAATTAAAATACTTGATTCCTTTAGTAATCTGAAATTATATGACTAAATCTCAACCTTAAGCGATTTTTCCAAACCTAGAGCTGGTATAAACTCCTTGGTCTAGTTAAATGAACGCTTATTGTTAATCAATTTATAAAAATCTTGTATAACGAATTATTGTTTTTTTTATGATGATCAGTGACAGTCCCTGGGGGATGGGAAGCAATTGCCCCCCCCCCCTGGAAAAGACATGAATCTACCAATGAAATCTTTAGAGAAAAGGTAACCAGGATTCTCCTCAGAATCCTCCCCTAACAACTTAAATAATAGATTTGCTGCTGATAGTGACGCCAAAGCAATATTGTGAAAGATAAAGGAATTAATTTTGTTCGTCAACATATTTGACATTCATTTTGACAAGCTCTTCCAATCAGATAAATCAACCCTCTTTGCTGCTAAGACTGATACTGTTTGACTGCCCTTAGTTGAACATCCTGGGAGCCTGCATAGCCTACTAACAACCTAGCAGCATAGCCTACTAACAACCTTACAGCATAGCCTACTAACAACCTAACAGCATAGCCTACTAACAACCCAGCAGTATAGCTGGCAAACCTTTGATTAGGTTGTTAAAATGTTTGAATTTAATGTCAGTTTGGTCAGCATAAATAATGATGGCAGAAATGAGTTTGAGTGTACAGTACCAAGTGAGCTGGATTATAGCATAGAACACATTTGAGATGATTTTAGTGGTCTTAGCATAAAAAAAAATTTTTTGAGTAATTTTGTTTTAAAGGGGGAGGGGGGCTGAAGTCTTTTTTTAAAGCTTTCTTTTCGTTGTCTTGCTTGGATGATCAGCAGAAAAATAATTCTATGATCCATATTAAAAATGTAGTCTAAAGCACCTAATCAAGGATTTTCAGTTCTGAGATATTTAGCTGCGTTTTCATTTAATGTTAACAGAAATTTTTATATTTTGCTATTTATATGGAAAATTTTCAATCCACAAGACATCCCATCCTTGTGCTTATGTTGACGTTTGCCTCCAGAGCTCGAGTATGACATATATTTGAACCCTTTTTAGGCTTACCACCACCTTTGCCTAGAATAGTTAGAAGCCAGTGGCTGCTGCTCATTTAGTGATTGAGTACTGTCTTTATTCTTTTGGGAGGGCTAGCTCCCCATGCTTTCCCTCATGCTATCTAATTGCCAAGACTGTTGACATTTATACAGCTGGTAATTTCGTATATACATCTATACAGCTGATAATTACGTATATATAACTGGTAAATAATCTAATTGCCAAGACTGTTGATATATACATATATATATACAGCTGGTAATTTCATATATACAGTGGGTAATTTTCTCATTACCAAGACTGCTGTCATGAATATACAGCTGGTAATTACATATATACATATATACAACTGGTAATTATCTAATTCCCAAGACTGTTGTCATATATATACATCTGGTAATTACATATATACTGCTACTAGTTGTCTAATTGCCAAGACTGTTTGGCATATATAAAGCTGGAAATTGTCTAATTGCCAAGACTGTTTGGCATATATATAGCTGTTAATTACATATTTACGGATATGTATATGCAGTTGTTGATTATGTAATTACCAAGACTGTTGGCATGTAACCAAGTAATTAATGGTTCCACAAATGTTGCTGAGAAGTGATTTTTTTTTTTTTTTTTTTTTTTTGTGTTTTATATTCCCAATTTTTTATTCTCGGAACTAATATTGTTTATTTTTCAGCATGTTAATCTGGGTGCCATGAACCTTCTACTTCCCAATTTGGAAAACTTGCTCACTGCCTATGCAGCTCATAGGGCCCAAAAGTCTCAGGCACCTTTGGCAATAATCCACAATGTGGATACCCCCTCTTCCCCCTACCCCCTACCCCCTCTTCCACCTCGTTGTCCATCAGGAAAGATCAAATTGGTCGTTAAGCCCCAAACGACTTCAGTCCCTGGTATGTATTTCTCTTTTTCTTCCTTGTTATTGTGTGTTATCGCTTTATTAAATAGATTCTTAAGGTTGCGGCGTTCAGTATTTATTGTTAAGCTATGTGGTGGCATACCTGTCAAGTATAGTTATGAACAAAGGAACAATCTACTATATAAGATTGAAAAAATAAGAAAAAATAATTTATTTTTAGGTTGCAATATTGAAAGATTCAAGGGGAAGTATGAAAAATCGATTATGGATGAGCTGTTTATTTAGGAACAGGGGGAAGTTTTATCTCACCCCAAAAGATAAAATACTTAGTGCATTCCCCTTCTGATTGGATGATTGCGATTGCCAGCAAACTGCAGTATGTTCAATATTGTAGTTACTTTTTGGTTCCAATAAGTCTTACCGTCACAAGTTTAAATAGAAACATATTCAAGGTAATATTTAGATAAGTAAGTATACACAGCAATTCTGCAGGGAGAAAGGAGTGGAGTTAGATATATTAAACTTTTTCCTGGATCCAAAATTTGACTAGTAGATACATTCCTTATAGTTTCATGCATGTAGTTCAATCACTGCTCGAGGCATTAAAAAAACTGGCTTACTTTCTCTTCAACAAGCTTCAGTTGTTTTTTTTTTTCTTGGTTAAATATAACCTTCAGTTAGTTTTAGCAAACCCCCCGTTTTTACTTTCCATGCTCCAAATTACCTGGTTTCTGGTCAAAGCTGTATCTAGGCTTTTTATTCGGGGGAGGGAGCTACAAAAAAGCAGGAAAAATTAGTTTTTATGCATTTTTGTTATGTTTATGAGTCAGATAATTTTTTTTGGGGGGGGGTATATATATATATATATATATATATATATATATATATATATATATATATATATATATATATATATATATATATATATATATATATATATATATATATATATTAATTTCTTTGGCCAATTTGCCAATATTTAGATATCCTTAACGCAATGATGTTTTTCTACGATCTAAGCCTGATTCAGTTGATGAAATTATATCCTCTGAGATCATAAAACTTTCCACCATTATAAATCCCGTTTCGTCCCTGTTTACTGATCTTAAATTTTTTTTTTTTTTTTTTTTTTTTTTTTTTTTTTTTTTATATATATATATAATTCTAGGCCAGTCAGTAATGATACCTCGGCCAGGTATTTCAGCATTTAGAGCTGTACCGACTCCACCTCCTTCAGGCATCCGAGATACAATTCCTCAGCCTCTGCTTGCCTCACCCGCCCCAATTCTGCCATCACCTCCAGTATCATTGTCGGGAGGTAAGTGATCTCTCGTTGACTTAAATCAATTACATCATTGTTAAATTATTTAATTTTTAAGTTAACCAATCAAATAATTAAATTAACCATTTTAGGGAGGTAAGTAATCTTTCTTTGGTTCAAGTTAATCAAATTTATCACTGCTAAATTATTTAATTGTTAAACTAACTAATCAATTAATTGAATAAACCATTTTAGGGAGGTAATTACATTAACGATTATTGAGAGGTGGGTAATCTTTCTTTGATTTAAACTAATAAAGTAATTGATTATTTTTTTTTAATTAACCATTGTCAGAAGGTGAGTAACCTCTCTTTGATTTAAACTAAAATAATCAAGATAATTAAATGAAGATAGTGGTATAATTTGTCGTTTGTGATGAGGTTTGACTCCTGATATCGCCGCTCCAAAGGAGTTGGGTCCTTTGGACCAGCTCCGAAAGATACCTGGGAAAATCGGGGAAGGTAAAGAGGAAAGGTTGAACTCATTGATTTAACTTAAGGTTTTGGCTATATTTTGGCAGTAGTGCTTTTTGTTGATTATATTTCCGAAAGTTCAGATTGGTGCAAAAGTCTGGAACCGTGGGTAATTTATGGTAGAAAATCTAGTTTATATGTAAGCCTTTATTTATTATATATTGATATTCATTCATTATATTTATTTTTATATATCTTTATTTATTGTTAATTTTCCTCTTCTAATTTTGGATCCTCGGATTTAAGGTTCTTTAAAGCGTTTTCTTGTGGTAATATTTCAAGACAGGACATTATGTTAACAGACCAAGCACATTGCAACAAGAAATCGAAACAATAAAAGGGGATAAATTTATGGGGTTAGTGGATTATACTCTATGGTGCTTAAAGCGAACCTAACATTTTGACACCCCGAGTTTCCCACTTTTTGTAAGGGTGCTGGTTTGTAATTGAAAGTGTTCATTTATCTTTTTTCTTTCAAAATGTTTGTGATTTATTTTAAATTTTACTCTACCGTGACAAATGGCGGTAGTGATAGTCTGCCCATATTTAATTTAATGTTCATGTTAAGTTTGAATGTTGCTCTTTGCTCTTGTTTGAAAGATCTGTTTTTCATTTTGTTTAATTAAGCCAAAGGATTTTTTTTTTGGGTGCTAATGTTTTTAAGCTGATATATTATTATTGGGGAGCTGAATCCAAATGGGGAAAAAGTATTTCTGTATCAGTTATGCTTTTTGAATTGTGGCCCACAGTTTTGTTTACTACAAAATCACTGCATATTGATGTTTTCAAATAGTATATTAGCTAGTTCCTGCAATTTTATCTGTTTATAATATTCAAAGCTTTTCCTAGGGGTGCAACTGGGTCAGTTGCTCCTTGCCGTTGCTGGGGGATTGCCTTTTGGTCAAATTTCTAGCTTTGACTGTACCTTGTTTTGCGTATATTTGAGTCGGGAGGGGGTTGCTGTAATAATTTTTCCGGGGCACAACCAACCCTGGTAATATGTTTTGCTAATACATTTTTGAGATGTTGAATCTGAATAAGAAATCAATTTTTCTGTATCCGCTATATTATTTGAAATTTTAACTTTCATCCAAAATTATGGTTTATAATGATTCAAAATTAATTGTTTTATTATTTTTATCTATTTAAAAATTTAAGCTCCTAGCCAAAAACTAGTGTCAGCTAATTCAAATCATTAAATACAAATAAAATGAGGAGAAAAAGTCGCTGTGACACCAAACCACTGTTGCCTGGTGTACTGGATGAAAGCTTATCCTGTGCTTGGGGTCAGTCAGTATTCTGAAAAAGAAAATGTAATAAATACGCATTTCTTTATTATTGTAAACAGCACACAAAAATAACGCCTAATTTCAGAAAGCTGGCTGAGTACATATAGAAAACAAATGTAGCAACAACGAGCAAGATTTAAATTAAGAATATCAGGATAAGTGGGAGTCCTGCCCCCCACCCGCGAAAAAAGAGGACGAAAGTGATTGCTTGAAATTTGACCAAAATAAAATGAAGTTGTTAAAGTAGAAAGCTATTTTTAGATTATAAGTTGCTTTGTAGCTTTGTCTTAGCCTTTTAACTATTTTGTCGGCAAATTGGCTTTTAGATTTGTCGCTCTAGTTTGAAAGGAGGTCATAATCAGCCAATTTACCAACCAAAATCACATTTTGTGTTTTTGGGTGAATGGCTGAAAATATGTTCTGTGACTTTCGAGTGGTACTTACGGAATATTATCCATGAGGAAATTTTTCCAGTGGGAAATCCCCCCCCCCACAGAAAATCTTCCAGAAAACTCAAACCCTGCTGAAAATTTCCCCTGGGACATCTCCACATGCAAAATTGAGTCGGCAAAGAGAAAGTAAGACAAATCAAATTCGTATTGGAATTCTGACAAATCCCCCCACCCCCGATGTAAAATTTCCACTGAAAAGTTCACCCTCGGAACCTTCCTTCCCCAGGTAAGTTTTCCCCTTGGAAGTCCCCCCCCCCACAAAAAAAAATGTTTATACCTCCCAATAAAAAATATTATGCGTAAACAATGAGCAAATTTCGTAAGTTACAGCCCTTTCTCCAGGGGCTGCGGGGGGCTATCTTACCCCCAAATGCTTAATTATTGGACTTCAACTATGCTGAACAAACTGGCTATCTCAAAATTTTGATCGGACGACTGGGGGAAGAGGGCATGAGAGGGAGGGCTAATTGCCCTACAATCTTTTTGGGTAATAAAGGCTAGCTTTGTCATTTCTAGTCTTATAAACTATTTTTTTGGCATACTGTTTTAAATATGTCACCTTCGTTTGAAAGAAGATCAATTCAGCCAAATTACCAACCAAAAATTGCATAATGTGCTTTTGGGTGACAGGTCTGAAACATCCTGAACTGATATGGAAGCCCAATAGATAAGGCCTGTCAAAAAACAGTGCAGCAACTTAAAAAATAAACTTTTTTAGGGTTGTCAAATAACGACGGAGAAACTTCAACAACTTTATGCATAATACCTAATTACTTGAAACTAGACAATATATCAATTAAAAGTACCAAATCGGGTCTCTGGTCTCAACAAATAGGATAATAAAATTCGTTAATTGAAATTTTGACAAAATGCCAAGTTCTAAAAATAGATGTCAGTTTTATTCCTTATAGTAAAGCGATGGCAGTTTTGAATACAAACATTGCATATTTTGTGCATTGCTTTCTTTGACAAATAATTTTTCGGTCTCTTCACATTAGCGTCGATGCATTTGACATGTATTTTTACAACCTTGTAGCTTTGTCTGAGCCTTTTAACTATTTTGTCGGCAAATTGGCTTATAGATTTGTCGCTCTAGTTTGAAAGGAGATTAAAATCAGCCAATTTACCAACCAAAATCATATTTTATGTTTTTGGGTGACTGGCCGGAAACATGTTCGGTGAATTTCGAGCGGTATTTACTAAGTGAATAGAGCTATTTCTCTTCTTCAAATAAAAGTGTTGCCATCTGAGACTCAGCGATTCCCTTCTGCATCTCTTAGCTAATTACCAAACTGGGCAGGCGCTTATGATGGGTATTGCAAGCATTGTGATAGTTACGTAGTCAAATATTATTATGTTGTTGCTGCTTTCCAATTTTGGGAATTTGGTAAAGATATGAGACCCACATTCCTATCTTTTTTGTATAAATTATTTCAAAAGAAGTACTTTGTTCGTTCCACTTAACGTGTGAACTGAAAATGTAACTCAATTCTTCGTTTTTTTCCACAGGCAAGATTTTCTGCATTGCATCGTCATTTACTAGATGAAATGATCCTAATCAATCGCCTCTGGGGGGGGGGGGTATAGAATAGAAATGAATTTATTGACACAAAAGCCCAAAGGGCCGTGGTCACAAAAACAAAGACACTTTCATACAAGCATAAATTGGCACAAAAGTATAATCTAAGCTAGTGAAATATCACCCTCATCCCTAATCTTAAAAAAAAATCAAACCTTTCTCTATGCTCTATACCCATCGTCAGGAACCTTCCGAATCTCTTTATACCTCCCAAATCTTTCCTTGCTAATGAAGTCATTTTCTTATCTCTCTCCCAAGCCTCAGCCCCAAACAATTCTTTCCCTAAATCTTTTAATTCACTACACTTCCACCCAAAGTGAACCAAATCTTTCTCTTTCCCGCACATGGGACAGAAGTAAGGACCATAAGCTTGCCTAACCCCTCCCATCTCTCACTTCCTTCTCTCACCTAGTGGTAACCCATCTGACCTAACACAAATAATCAACTTTTGTTGCCTCTTTTGAAGCTCCGCCTTAAAATACAGTTCTTCTCCCCACTGTTCCTTAGCCTTTGCATATAACTCCAGTGATCGGGTCACATTCACTCGCACATGCCACACCTGGATCTCATGGTTCCTTAACCTCTCGCTAACCCTACTTGCAACTGCTCCTTCCTTTAATCCAATCCCTATCCCACCATTCCATAGCTCTGAAAATCCACAATCTTCTTTATTTGCTTCTAATATTTTGAAAAATATCTTTTTTGGGGATATTTTATTGAAGAATGACAAATTTGCTCCTTCCTAGTTTTTGAAGAGTACATTTTACTCCCATCTAAGTTTTCATGAATTGACGTTTCTGTTTGACGTTCTTGGGCAATTGCCAGCTGTACAGATGGTCAGCCAATCCATACATAATATTTCCAAGAACAATTATCGCAGTGTGGCTAAACCAACAGTGGCTACAATTTTGTTGTTGGTTGTATTGTTTAATAGAGGCGTGTCTGTTTCTTTTTAATATAATATTTATTTTTTAATATGTTTATTTAATTTTAAATTTAGTCATTAAAATTAACATGTTTAATTAAATATGTTGCTCTTAAGTAAAGAAGATCTAACATCTCATAATTTATCAACCAAAAATTAATTGTCTCATTGGGGGTTTGCCATAGATTGATAGTTTTTTTCTTCTTCTGAATATATAAATGAAAAACGTTTCTTATGTGTCCATGTCTGCCTTTTTTCCTTCATCCCACACAATTGCCACATTGCCACTTACACCCTTTTAAACTTTTTTTTGTTGGCATATTTGTTTTGAATTTGTCACATTCCTTTGAAAGAAGATCAATTCAGCCAAATTAACAACCAAAAATTGCATATTGTGTTTTTGGGTGACAGGTCTGAAACATTCCTGAACTGATATGGAAGCCCAATGGATAAGGCCTGTGAAACAATGCAGCAACTTCAAAAATAGACTTTTCGGGCCTTTCAAACAACAATGGAGGAACTTCAAAAAGGAATAACAATTGAGTATGTCCACGCAGTCCGACTCTAAAAGAGGGTGGAATGTGTCAGTAGATTACTTTGGGGGGTTTACACAGCCTCAAGACGTAGATTTTGAGGCCTGAAGTTTCCAAATTTTGTGTGAGGCTCCAGATCAATCTGAAAGGGAGGAGGACAATCTGAAAGGGAGGAATTACAGACAATTATTCACCCACTTTCTTTTGAATATTTTAACGTGAAAATTTAAATTAGCTTAAAGACTTAGAGGCTTAGGCGGTGACAGTCCCCCCATTTAGTGTAATTGCTGCTTGTCTTAAGCTGTAACGCGACTTCTTTGTCTAGTATGCGAAAATATTTTTTTTGATGAAAGGAAGGTTATGGGGGTTCAGCCAAGATTGTGAAAAACCAAGGACATGCAACCGTGTTTTAGCTATAAACATCTTCACATATAACACCTAATTATTTGAAACTAGACAAGATATCAATTCAAAATACTACATGTGGGGGGGGGGTCTCAACAAAAAGGATAATAAAACTAGTTGATTGACATTTTAACAAGATGCCAAGTTCTTAAAATGGATGTCCGCTTTGCTGCTTATAGTTAAGCGATGACAGTTGTGAGTACAAAACAGTGCGTATTTTGTGCATTTCCTTTCTCTGACAAATTGTGTTTTGGTCTCTTATGTTTGTATTGGTTGATTCACCTTAGCGTCAATACATTTTGGATGTATTTTTACAACCCTGTATTTTTGTCCTGGCCTTTTACCTATTTTGTCGGCAAATTGGCTTCTAGATTTGTCGCTCTAGTTTGAAAGGAGATTAAAATCAGCCAATTTACTTACCAAAATCGTGTTTTTGGCTGACTGGCCGGAAACATGTTCGGTGAATTTCGTAGCGGTATTTACGAAGTGAATAGAGCTATTTTCTCTTCTTCAAATAAAAGTGTTGCCCCCTGAGACTGCGGTTCCTTTCTGCATCTTTTAGCTATTTACCAAACTAGGCAGGCGTTAATGCTGGGTATTGCGACAGTTTTCAAAGGCAAGATTTTCTGCATTGTATCGTTATTTGCTAGATTATATGCTTCTAATCAATTGCCTCAAGGGAGGAGGGGAGGGTTTTTGGCCATGATATTTGGAAAATGCATTTTTGGGGGTATTTTTCATTACAAAGTTGATAAATTTGCCACTTCTTATTTTTTGAAAAGTACATTTTACTCCAAATTAAGTTTTCATGAATTGACACCTCTGTTTCTAATTTTAACAATTAGGCAATTGCCAGCTGTACAGATGGTCAGCCGATCCATACACAACATTTCCAAGTACAATTGACCGCAGTGTGGCTAAACCAACTGTGGCTATAATTTTGTTGTTGGTTGTATTGTTTAATTGCGTCATGTCTACCTTATCTTTTCGATTTAATATTTATCTTTTGATTTATTTATTTAAGTATAAATACGTTTATTAAACTTAGCATTTTTACTTAAATATGTTGATCTTGTTTAAAGGACATAACATCTCATAATTTACCAACCAAAAAGTACCAGCCTCGTTGGGTGTTTTGTGCCACATATTGATTTTTTTTTTTTTACTTCTGAATATATAAATAAGAGCGTTTCTGTTATGTTCAGCTCTTTGCCTTTTTTCCTTCATCCCACACAATTGTCGCATTGCCACTTACACTCGTTCAAAGTTTTTTGTTGGCATATTTTTTTTTGAATATGGCACCCTCGTTTGAAAGAAGATCAATTCAGCCAAATTACCAACCAAAAAATGCATATTGTTTTTTTTTGGGTGACTGGTCTGAGACATACTCGAACTGTTCATAAGCCCAATGGGTTATGGCTGTCCAACGAACAATGTGGCAATTTAAGATAGAACCGACGTTGCGACTTCTGATTTCAATGTACCAATTATCTGCTGGGGAGGTTGGCCGAATTTTCTTTCTATAATATTTGCACTCGATGTTCCACTTGACCCCTAGAACTGCTCGAATTCATTGGCTTTAGCCATAGCACAAAAAACACTTTACTTCTCTATTTATGTTTATACATTTCGATTTTTTTTTCTGTCTATTTATATTCTATAGATTGATCTTTCTGTCTGTTTTCTATCTATATTTCTATTATTATGTTTATTTTTATATATAGCAGAAAAGTAACCCACTCTTCGAAAATTTGAGCCTTTTCTAGGATATTTTATTAAGAGAATGCGGTGCTTTATAATCATTTTGCAACCCTCAGCGTCGGCTAAGCGTCACAAATACCAAGGGCCATTAGCGAATTCTTCTAGAGCACTAACCACAATCGAAACTGTAAAATTTGACTGAAGAGACGGTGATATTTTCCGTCTCTTTTATCGGCGAGCTTGTCAATCAAAGGGTATGACACCACGAGGAACTCCCAAAGTGGCTAAATCGGCTAAATACTCCCGAAGTGGTGTCAACTCCCAAAGTGGCTAAATAGCTTAATAATTGTTATTTCTTAGAGTTGATTTTTTTGCGTTTACCAAGCAGGTATGCTAGAAGATTTTTAGGATTGTCATTTCCTGAACTTCAGAAAGAAAACTGCTCCATTTAATCGAAAAAAAAAATCGCCACTTTCGGATGATGTACGTTTCATTGAAATTGAATTTCTATATCTCTGTCAAGAAACGGGGGAATTTAAAACGAGTTTTTCTAAGATTTCCGGGAAATCAGGTGTTGGTTTGAGTTATCTGTTATTTTTTCGGATTCCTTGTCGAAGCTCTACAAGTTATGGCAAGACCGCTCATTCAAGTTTAACAAATAAAAATTATAGTGGACGAGATTGGGGGATTCTTCAAGGTACCGCATCCTCTTGTCTCTTTCAATTAAAAATTAGACCAGGTGTTTGTATATTTCTATTATCTTTTTTACATAATGGAGAGAGAACACTAAATAAAGTAGAGAACTAAGTATAAAAGTAGAATAAAGAGAGAAAGAGAGCAAAGCTAAATATTTGATTTTCAGGAGAGGGGTTAACTGCAAGGCAGCCAATTATCCCACCCTCAACTGAGCCAAACCGAACAAATGGACATTTGCTTCAAATTTCCCGTAGTTCCAATCAAACAGGAAATGGAGAACAAAGACTGAGTTTGAGCGTGCCTCCCAGCTCTACCCTTCCACAAACGCCTATTAGAATTATCACTTCGGTTAACAGACGGCCTTCAGTATCGGTATGTATTGTTGTTTTTAGTAAACGAGTTTTAAAGAGGATCACACACCTTCCACAGCTCGTCATAAATAGAATTGATTTGTTTGTAATAAATAGAATTGATTGTTTGTAAACTAGACAAGTTTTTGTTTGCCTCTTCATAAATCATTTGTGGAAACAACGGAGAGAATTTCCTTGTCCAAAAAATCTGAATAGTTGCATACCAAACGAAAGAAAAGTCATAAAAAGTTCCGATTTTTAGGTATAAATAGACCGAAGATGGAGTTAAGGGGAGAAAAATGTTTTAATTTTGATGTCCTTGGTATTTTAAACACCCAGGTGTAAACAAGGTTTGACAAAAAATGTTTACTGTATTTTAAACAATTTCGGTCATGTAGTTGGTTATCGTTAACTGTTCTTTACTTTATTATATCCTGTCATGTTAAGGGAAGACCCAGTAGTGATTTTATAATCCTGCCGTAACTACCCCAACTAATTTAACCTTGGTTTTCTATGCCTCCAGGATCAGGTAACGATAAATTTTTATTGCTTTGAATATTAATTTCTTTAAAAAAAAGGGGAAAAAACAAGAGCAAAATACACTTCGGGTCCCAGTGAGGGCCTGCGTGTTCTAGTCCTTTTTTTCGGATTCGGCTATAACTGTAACAATCGGTTTAACCTTGATTTTCTATTCCTTCCGTATACGGTAGTGGTAATCTAACTTTATGCTTATATTGCATTCTTGCAAAAAAAAAAAGGGAGAATACATTTGTGGTCCCCACAGTACCCCGCTTGTTGTGCTACGTCACATAAGGTGATTTTTGTATTTCCTTTTTGTACAGTTCTTGCATAATTGAAATATATACTTAAGGTACTTCAGACACAAATATCTTCAGACGAAGTATTTTGAACAACCTCACAGAATACATAATTATCAAATAAAGCGGTGAAAAGGGGGCTCTTAGAAGACGCCAGCTTGGTAAACAATTTTGACGACGCAGTATATAGCTGTATACAGTTTCGATCCTTAGGTGTGTGTGGGGGAGGGAGGGGGTATTCACGAGTGTTTTGAAGCTTTATTTTTCTGTTTTCTCAGTAGAGGGAGCATTACCCATATCAGGATAGATTATTTCCTTAAATCCGTCTTAGCCAAGTGTGTAGGTCTGGGGTTCAATCGTCTTACCCGCGTTTTTAGGGTTTCAATTGTCTTCATATGTTCATTAGGGAAAGTGTGTCGTCACACTTTTAATGCGAAATTTCCGCCTAAAAAAAGAGAAAAGAAATTTTGTAATACAAATGCTCACGGGCAATATTAGAAAACTTGTATGGTTATATCTTGAAACTGAAAATACTTCTTAAAATTTTGAGAGTTTTATAGTTATCATCTGCTTTGTCTAAATTGCCTCGTAAATTTAAGAAAAAGAAGTCAAGTGGTAAAGAAAACTAAGCTCTTCATCTGACTCTACGGAGCCATTGTCCCTGAAAAATGACTAGAAATAGAAGTAAATCTTTAATTTTTAGTTAAAATCAGTTCTTTTAAAAATAAATTAGTTTGTTTTTTTTACTAATAAAGGAAGTTTTATAAATGTTTTTAAATTAGTTAGTGTTTTTGCAATATAAATTAAAAAATTTAACATTTTAGACACTAGTTTAATCAATTGTGTGATTAAAATCTTTGATAACGGAATTTTCTATTTGCAATGGCGTTTGTGCGGTATCCTTTTTGCATAGGATAGGACTCTTTGACTAAAATCATCCCTCCGAAAGATCACTGTTTTAAGTTTAACATTACATAATTTGATTATTTGAATTCTTGACAAGTGAGCTGTTAAGAAGCCAAATTGGTCAAGTAATTTTTTTTTCCCTGGTTTTAAAGCATCAAAGCATGTGTGTTCATAAGGGTGCTGTTCAGTATGCCTCAAATTTGCAGTGTGCGTCTAGTGTTCATAAGCGTGCAATAATGTGGCGTAAGTGTAAAACCATTTTTTTCCCCAGAGAAATTTTTTCCCTTTTAACAGGTTATGGTTACGAGTTGTCACTGGATAAACTACTGTGATAGAATGAAATATAATTTGTGTACCATTTTCCTCGAATGTCATTTACTTATTTTCTGCTTTTAGGAACCATCTGTATCTGATGAAACCAAACCTCATTTAAATGGCGAAGGAAGGTCAGTTCAACCGGACAAACCTTATATTGATCCCTCACTGCAGTATGATAAAATAACATTGACCAGGGTAAGTTTTCTTTTTTCTACCTTGGTAGTAAGTCATAATTAACGTAAGTGATGTGATTTAAATGATTTCTTTTAAACTACATTTTGTTCAAGTTATTGATTGGCACTTCCGACTTGGAATTTCGAAGAAATATTTTGTTAGTAATTTCTTAGAATGGCAATAAAAAAATTGTCAATAAAATGACAATATAACAAAAAGACAATGCCAATAATAGATAAACACAAAGAAAAAACTATGACAATAACTAAATGACAATATAACAATAAATAAAATGACAATTAACGAATACAATATTTTGTTCTAATGATGTATTGCCAATTCTTACTTGGAGTTTCGGAAGAAAAAAAAAATTTGTACTTTCTTAGAATGACAATTTTAAAAAATGTCAATAAAATGACAATATAACATGAAGTACACTGAAGATTGACAATACAAAAATGTAATGAAAACGAAGGACAATAAAAGTGGATTTAAAAGAGTGAAATTAAAATAAATATTGTTTGAGAATATATGAAGTGTCATTCTAATTGACTGACCGGTAGCGGCAACACTGAAGAACAGCGTAACTTCATATGCTCCGTCGATTAGTTTAATACATTTTCCTTTATCGTGTTTGGTGCGCAGGACAATTGGAGGTTTTCTGTATATCAATGTACATTTTATTCCCTTTTCTCACTAAAAAAAAAATTTAATATCAAAATCGTTTTTTTCATTCCCTTGATGCATGAAACTTCTTCTGTGTGCAAAACAAATGCTTATTAATAAAAGTAGAAGAAAAAAAACTAAATAAAATTGATTGTCACTTCCAATTTGGAAATTGGAAAACATATTTTCTTAGTAATTACTTAGAATGACAATAAAAAATTCTCAGTAAAATGACAGTATAACAAAGACAAATTCAATAACAAAATGGAAGTAGTATTAAAGAAAAACTTAAAAAAAACATTAGAAATTTGCTTATTTATATTTTTGTCCTTTTTTCGAGTCGGACAAAAATTGGGGCGGGGGAGGAGGTTCTTCTTTGTGTCAAACAAATGCTTATTAATAAAAGTAAAAAGCCCAATAGCGTAATTTTTTTTTTTTTTTTTTTTTTATATAAGGAAAATGCACGTTATCTTTTTCAATTGTCGCATCCAACTTTGAAGATTTAAAATAGATTCCAATCGCCGGGCAAATAAAATAAATTTGTGAATTAGTTTGAGGCTTATAAAAACACTACACATTATGCGAACGTTGCTATTATGAAAGCTTTGTGCACAGCTTCCCTTGTCATCTTTAAAGCTAACAAATTGCTTCATTTCTTCTGTTCAACTGTACTAGACTGTATTATTTATATTTGTTTCTTAATTCCCATTCACAATGAGATGTAACAAATATCGAGATTTTACTAGCCTAATTAGAACCTAATTAGAAATACGCTAGCATAATTATAACCTAATTAGAAAATTTTCAGTCGGTCAGAAAATTCCGTAAAAAATTAGCCTAATTAGTTTTTACGGCATTTTCTGACCAGCTGAAAATTTTCTGCTTGACGCAAATTAGCAATAGACGTATCTCAGAATTGTTGAAATCTCAGTGTGAATGGGCCTTTAGATGTCTCAATCTGACCTCCAAATTTAATGTGGCTTTTATTTTGCTATGTTTGTTTTTTCCTGTTTTATTTTTCGTTTGTTTTGTTTTTATAGGTTATTCAGATATTATAAATATATTAAAAATTAAGTTATAAATATATTAAAAATGAGTTTGGCCTTTGTTTGAGTCCATTTTTTATTTTTTATTTTTTTTTGTGCTTGGTTTTATCCCCTGGTAGCACAATGGATAGATGTTCTGCTAGTCAATACGGGAGCGTATGATTTCCGCTGTCGCCTGTCTGGGCGACAGATTTGCCACCTGCCCTTGTATAGGAGACACAGTAGCTGAAATGTCCATTCGACGCTCTGTGTCGAGCGCTTTAGAGCCATCAATGGCTCTAAAAGATCTTCATCCCTTTTACCTTTCCTGGCTGATCCATGGGCTTTTAGCCCTGATAGCCCCCTTTATAGTAACATGGGACTTGGTATATGTTCCTTCTTCCTTTCTTCCTTCTTTTAAGTGCTGAATTTATATAAATGTCTTCAATACAATAAAAGTCGATAAATGTAAAAAAAAAAAAAAAAAAGATTCAAGAAAAAAATTTTCCAGGTTAAACCTGTGGTGCTGAAAAGATAATTAAAGCAAAAAGAGTGACATGTTTTAGGCTAAACCTAACTGCTGTATAGATAGATGGGTCTGGAGTATCTTTATCCTTTTATCTATACCTGGTTGATTCATGGGCTATTAGCCCTGGTAGTCCCATATTTAGTAACGTAAGGCTTGGTATATGCTCTTTTTTTCCTTCTCTTAAGTGCGGAATTCATATAAATGTCTTCAAATCACTGTATGTCAAATAAAGGCCAATAAATGTGAAAAAAAGTCAACAAATAACTTCCAGGATAATACTCCGGTGCTGAAGAGATGAACAAAAGCAAAAAGAGTGACTTGTTATAGGTAAACCTAACTGTAGCATGGATCAATGGATCAGGAGGATCCTTTCCTGGTTTATCCACGGGCTATTAGGCCTGGTAGTTCCATTTTTAGTAACATAGGGCTATGTATGTGTTAATTCTATCTTTCTTCCTTCTATTAATGCGAAATTCGTATAAAAGACTTCAGGTTTATAAGTGAAATGTTCCAGGATAATACTGTGGAGCTGAAAAGAAAAATGGAGCGAAAAGAGAGGCTAGTGTTTTTGGCTAAACTGAACAAGCTCAAATATGCTGCCTGTCCTGTTTATGGGGAAGATGTTCAAAATCTGGTCTCCATTTTGCCTACCTCAAACTAACCCGTTCAGTCCCTTCGACACGCTGATCAACCTTGGTCTGTTTCTGGGTCTGTGAATGTTAGTAATGCCATTGCTTTTAGAGGGTTGAGTCGTAAAAGCTTTTGGAGTCGTACGACCAAATTAGAAAATCTGGTTAGGACTCCCGAAGAGCTTGCTCAAGAACTAACAAATATTTTAACTAGGTAAGCTATTTTTGTTTTATTTCATGTCTTTGTCCTCTGAAATCCTCTCTTAAATTTTATTTTATCTTAGTCATCATTGCTAACTAGTGTAGCCTATTGTTTTTATAGTCAGACATAGTCAAATTCAATTCAGTAGGCTGCCTTTTGACACTTCAGATTTTACAAACACAAGTCCCAGCGAATGCTGTTTGTTGATCATAGATAAGCTCTAAAATATAGATATGTTACAAGACCAGCCTTTTCCTTTTAAGTAAAGAGCAATGTCAAAATTAAAAATACGCCGATGCGAGTGGGGGGGGGGACATTTACTCCAAGCACTTTAATTCACTAGTCAGGTTTCTGGTAATTATTACCTACCAGAAAGGTTTCAGAATAATATTGATCCTTGTTCTCTAAAAACAAAAGAGCATAAAAGCCAGTTGCACTTAATGGTGAAGGGGTGGTTCCCCTCCCTTAGATCTCGAAAAATGCCTTTATTTGGTATTCCCATGGGAAAATGCCCTTTTTGGGGATTTTCATTGAAAAAAAGAATTGCCACTCCCCCCCCCCCAAAAAAAAAATCGTTACTTGGTACCACTGATAAAAGTTCAATTACGTTGCAATAGACCACAAAACAAAAATTTCTAAAAATTATAATCTGCAACATAGACATTTCTACTAGCATTGAAAAAAAAAAAACATTGTTGTAATCAGAATATATCTTTGATTTTCAAAGTATATTCCAAATTTTTATAGCGGGGGGGGGGCAACATTCTGGTTTTTAGATGGGCAAAAGGAATGCGTCGTGAGGTCCTGTATGACATAAAAAATTTTTTATCGTGAATTAGTCAAAAACGCTGGCTCAGCTAATTTTGCCTTGGTCAAGACTAATTTTCTACCTTGGTTTTCGATGAAAGTAAGTATCTTTGAAATTAGAGTACGAAATTACATTATTGATTGGTTTCAACATTTAAGCAAGTACTAAACCCTGATTGCTAACATTAGGAATCCCCATTTCACCGTAAATAGACTTTGCCAACCAAACCCCCCCCCCCCCCACCCCCATACGTGACGCCCTTGCCGCTTATATCCCGTTTATCCAATATACTTCCCACACCGGATTGCATGAGCTTAGGTGATCTAATGGTTTTGCCTTATTTTGAAACTCACCACTGGTGAGCTTTTAGTAAGAGAATTAACCCGTTAATATAGTTTCCTATTTTTAAATGTTTCAAATAGCCTACCTTTCTTTCATTATTATTTATTATTATTATTATTTTTTAGCAACGTTGTTTTTACTTGAAATTACTAAAAAGATGTGCTTTGAAATATCAATGAACAATGGCAAAAGTCAACAAATAAATGCTTACACTAATGGCTAATAATTGATTGAGTCATCCGTAAGACAGCCTACAATTAAGCTGTTACATTGAACTGAAAAAAAAAAAAAAACGCCTAAGGCTATTGTCTGACATTTCCACACTTTGGAAATAATTGCGAAAAACTCTTTGCCAAGCTGTTTTCAAGGAGAGGATAATATAGATCAGGATGATCAAAATGTAATTGAAACCGCATTGTCCGGTTGATTCTCCCTTTGAGGACAGCTTGGAAAACGATTTTGGCTATTATATCAGAAGCAGGAAAAATTTCAGATACGACCTTGTGGCGTGACACTGAAGACATTACACCCGTTTCTCAAAATTCTTTGTTTCTTTATTCCAAAATTGACCCTAGTAAGTTTATTCAAAATAATAGTTTTTATTATCAAAATTATTAAATAATGTTAATTAATGATTAATAATAACATAATTAAATAATAATTATATAATAAATAAGTAACCATAAAAATAATTAAAACTTTACCAGTTTTTTCTTCATTTTGAGATTGACCCTATTAAGTTGATTCAAAATAATGGTTATTTTAAGATTCACATTTGTTGTTCCTGGAGCAATGGCACCGTTCATTAAAATGCATGCTAGTCACACGCCCCCTTCAAGGCTATGGCGCGAACAACGAAGAGAATTCATCTTCAAAAACGAGCTGACTGTCCCTGGAACTATTTTACATACCACAGCCAGTGCTATGATGACTCAATTTCCGGATTCTCGACTCATCCAATATGATTGTGGTAAGAAGTGTTAAGATTCTATAGTTGTTAATCCTGTTCCATTACACTGGAGCGCAAATTTTTTTAGTGAAATCGGGCACCGTACCCTTTGTAGTTTCTGTAGAATTTCGGTATTTCAAAAATCGCAATATTTTATAGATTTTAATTATATACGAGTTTTAATAAAACAGAAATTCTATATATAATTCAATAAAAATATAATAAGTTATATTTAATCAATTTATTTTGAATAGACTATAACTATATAAATAATTTATTAATTTACATATATAAATGTATGTGGAATCTACCAGGTAGAATGTAGATTCTATGTTGGGAAGCTTGCTTGTCTCATCTTGTCAGCCGGCATGTAATATACCAAGAGTGGGGAGCAGGTCTTTGAGATCGTCAGTGATTCATGAAAATGTAGGAATAGTAGTGACAATATACTGTTTCTTCTCATTCCTGTTATTGTTTTTCGCCAAACTGCATATGAATATATTTCAAATATTCTTCTTAGCTTTTTGGCTTCTTAGCTTCTATATTTATAGTTTCAAAAAATATGCTTTAACGTTGAAATTATGAATTGCCGTTATGATTAGCGCTATAGTTCTGTGAAATTGGGTTTTATCAACGAGTTTGACCATTAATGTGATGCGAGTATTGGGAGTCCTTTTGGGAGTATTCCCTACTTATAGATTAGGAATTCCCTACCTATGGGGAATATTCTTGTAAGCAGGACAAATTCAAAGACAATCAAGGGCTCAGGGTTAAGTGCTCTTATTGCACTTCCTTGCTAAAGAGCCACGAACCGGAGGTTAGCACAGCCGGTTTGGATTATCGAGGCTAGTGTCTTCTTCTTTGCCTTACTCTTAAGAACTTGCAGTTATATAACGTAAAGGGATAAAGCGCACGTATGAAATAAATTCTTTAGGCAAGGTAGAAATTCCATAATCTTAAACTCAAATTACTTACAGAATTTTTTTTTATTGGGGGGGGGGGACTCAATTATGGGGAATATTGCTTTTTAGGTCTTATATATTTAAATAATTTATAATAAAATTAAAATTTCAAAATATTTTATTAAAACTGCTTACGTGGATTGGTATGCAAGGAGCCATTTCTGACAGCCTTTATCTGGATCCCGGAATAGTTATGGAGAAAAGAATTAGCGTACCTATTTTTCTAAAATTTTAAAGTAATTTGTATCAAATAAAATCTTATATTATAGAGGCTAATTTTTTATTTCTTCCTAAATGTATGTGAAATATACCAGATAGAATGTAGGTCGGGTGTTGACCCTGCTTGTCTCATCTTGTCAAGCCGACATGTGATGTACCAAGAGTAGAGAACTGGGGAGTGGGGAGCTGGTCGTTTGGATCGCCAGTGGCTCATAAAAGTGTAGGTCTAGGAGAAACAATATAATTGTCTCTTCTCATTCCTGTTATTGTTTTTCGCCTAACTACATATAGATATGTATTATTTGAAGGGGGGGGGGGGTGACAGACTCAATTACGGAAAATATTTCTTAGGTATAATGTTTCATTGTTTTTTTGTTTTTTTATGGAACTTTGCATTTTGGAAGAGGGATTTTGAACATAGTGGAACTCCTGGTATGGTTTTTATTACCGTCTCTCAAAAACTTCAGTACCGGCAACCCCGCCCCGCTTTTTTTAGATTTTCAAAACAAATGTTAATTGTCTGAGTATCTTGCCTACAGGCTGATATTATTTTTCAGGTAAACTGCAAGTGTTGGATCGGTTATTGCGTGATTTGAAAGTGGGCAAACATCGAGTCTTAATATTTACACAAATGACGCGAATGTTGGACGTTCTTGAAAGTTTTTTAACATTCCATGGGCATACTTACCTCAGACTAGATGGCTCTACCAAAATTGATCAAAGACAGGTTTGTATCCTATTCATATACGAAATATCACTATACTAATTATTTTTTTTGTCGTGTCTTGTAGTGGCGCAGTGGGATTCATCTCTGCTTGGGCTTAGGAAGCCCGGCAAGACTTTCATACCTAGACATGTATGTCTAGCCTTGCACTTACTTAAGCATGGAAGTTCAGCTAGAAATGCATGTGAACTCTTAAGCATAGATGATAAGTATAGTGCAAAAGATGCTTCATTATTAGTAGACTTTGAACTCCTAGACACAGTTCTAGACTCTGGAACTCGATGCTTAGCTGCAGTTTGTTGCAGCTAAGCATCAAATTTTCCTTGAATTGCCTGGATATTGGTCATGGTTACGGCATGCGCTGCAACCTAGTAAAGAACGAAGTAAAGCCCGTAGTAACCAAAATCATAATAATGCCTTTTGAAAAAAAGTCTAGTGCGTAAGAAACACCATTTGAACCTGATTTCAGAAATGGTAACTTATTTTGACTAGTCTTATGACTAAGTTCGTTTCGAAATAAAGTGGGAATTTTGAAAAAAATATCCTTTAAATACCTCGAAAATGGTATTGGATCGAAATGAAAACAAATGAAAACTTATAAAAGCCAAAAACCCCTCATAGGAGAATTACAGTCCCCCATCTTGAGAAACTAGGAAAATCTATTACGCATCAGAATGTCTGGACAGACACATGTCTATCCAGGAGAGAACGCATAAATATAACAAGAACGCATCTGAATGTCGCTTAAGATATTTATTGTGGGCAACTTTCCGATATCTCTGTGTTCAGAATAAAAATACAGTGACAATTTTATCAATTCGCGAAATAAGAATTCAACGATTACTGATAAGGAATTTTCAATTAAAAAGAAAGAAATAACAGCAGCTGTTCAGGCTACCAGATAATTAACTAACAAAGTTTGGAATTTGCCTATTTCAGATTCTTAATAAATGGGAAAGAACTTAGCAGATAATTACATAGTTGGCTAGGATAAAGAGTTGCCTTTGGATTAACTTTTTCAAAGAAAATAATTCAGCTGTTTTTGGGAATCTATCAAAATTTAACTCTTGAGAGTGTTGATCATCAAGATAAAGCCATTTTTAAAATTACTGTTGTAATTACCATGTTTGCTACCAGAGGGCGTAAGATGCCAGAAGCGTAGTTCAAAGAGCATAAAGAAATCTGGAAAACCAGATTAAAAGAAAAAACAATTAACATTAAGCAAATAAAATCAACTAAAAATAAATCACTATATAATAAATTTAGCTTACGGGTAAACTGCCACCTAACTCCTATCTCTCTCTCTCTCTCTCTCTCTCTATCTCTCTCTATCTCTGTATGTGACTCTCTCTCTCTCGCTCTCTATCACTCTCTCTCTCTCTCTCTCTCTCTCTCTCTCTCTCTCTCTCTCTCTCTCTCTCTCTCTCTCTCTCTCTCTCTCTCTCTCTCTCTCTCTCTCTCTCTCTCTCTCTCTCTCTCTCTCCGCCATTCTCTCTCTCTCCCTCCGCCATTCACTCTCACTCTCTGTTTCTTTCTCTCCCTTTCTTACTCGTCTTCGCTGTCCGATGTTCATCCCACCTTTTACTGTATTAGAATTAATGATTTTTAAATTTTTTCAAGTATAATGGAAGTTATAAATGCATGTAACTTGATTTTAAATGTTTCTTTCTCTTCTACTGCTTTTGAAATGATGCTTTCTAATTTGTTCTCCTAGCTTTTTGGCAAAGAGGAAAAAATAACCCACTGATCACTCATTAGTCTTCTCTTTTTCCCAAATTAAAAAGTGTCAAAATAATCAATTTGATGTTTTGAATATTAGGCATTAATGGAAAGATTCAATTCGGACAAGCGGATTTTTTGCTTCATTTTATCAACAAGAAGCGGTGGAATTGGTGTGAATTTAACTGGAGCTGACACAGTAGTCTTCTACGATTCGGATTGGAATCCTACAATGGATGCCCAGGTAATATTAATTATTAATGTTATTAATTAATAACTAAACATTATTAAGGTAATTCACTTTAGCGTTAAACACGGTTGTTGAAAGGCCTATGTAATGTACAGTGTTTGTAATGGGTTGGAATACTAACACACTAACCAAATATTTAAAGGAACTTAAATAGATGAGAGGACGCAGAATCACGGGTTTGCCAAAGGCCTTCTTTTTTAAAATCAGATAATATTCTGTTTATTTTGTTTTTGTTAAAAACATAACAGTAGTTCAATTTGGTTTTGCTGCAAACGCTAGTCATGGTTGTGGTGTCAAACGCAACCTACTAGAGAATGAGCTGTAGCCCATAGTAACCGAAAATTTGGAAACGCGTTTTGAAAGAAAAACGAAAAACTCATATTAGTAAGGGTCGCCATTTAAAGCTACTTCAGGAATAGTGACCGAGTGAGGAACAGGACCTGGAACCTCCTTAAAACGGTGTGGATCCGAATGAAAACTGCACTACTGAATCTCATCAGCAGCGACATAGCAAATCACTTACACATGGGAAGCACTGCTGTGTTCCTTTTTTTTTTTATTTGTCGCTGCTAGTGGGCCCTAAAACATTCAGAGATATTTAATGGTTAATTGAAAAATTAATTCGTATTCAAAAGTTATGAAAACCTAATTCTTGTCTGCGAGCTTAGTATTAGTCAAAAAAGTTGCTATTAAAATAAAATGTAGTGTTTGACAAAATCGTTTTAAGTAGTTTTTGCTTCTTTTAATTTCTTCCCTCAACTCCTCTGAAAATAAGATACAATGTTGAAAGCACATAATCTTTTTTTGCCAGAACTATCATGTTATCTGGCTAAAGACAAATATGTGCAATATAAGTATCAAGCTGTACTAACCTGCATTTCCATATGGATTGTGGGTAATCGGACCTATGATACAAGTATACCTTTTTTTGTTTATTCTAATTTAGTTAGAGATATTCCACAGGTTGATTTGTAAACTATTAATTTTCTGTAATAAATTGTGTCTCTGGTTCCAGACTTGCACCACTCTTTGCTTAGGTACAACAGAGTTGTTGAAGTGTAAATGTTGTTGTAAGTGTTGTTGGGATGGAAACGGATGTTGCTTGTTCTATATCTTGTGTTATTACTTGAAACTGCTTTATAATTTGCAATTATGAGAATTTTGACAGCTCTGGTACTGTTATATTAATTAGTGAATAGGGTTAAAATGGAGGTATTTTTGCTGTGGCGTCGAAGGACACCAATTATTCGTCTAGCTTAACAACTTCGTTGTTTTTAATTTGCCAAAATGCATTTTGTTTGCGAAATTTTGTTCAAGCTGCTCAAAGTTTTGTTTCAGGAAGTGAAATTATAAATGTATTTATTTATAAAGACAAATGTAAGATCAAGATAAATATATATTATGTATAAATATATTATGAAATGTATATATTTGTTTGTGTCCGCTTACAGAAATAAAAAAAAATCGTATTTAACTCTAAAGCTTAATTACCAGTATTCAGTTCACATAAACAGTTTTGTTAGTGAATCATGAATGTTGCTGATAAATCCTTCTCAGAAAGATAAAATGTTAAATATATAAAAGTTTGATAGTAACGGGCGCAAAATTTTAAAAAAGAAAGTGCGGGTTAAAAGTAGTAACCTGGGTTCAACTTCTGGACAGGCTCAATTTTTTTTTACCCGACGCAAAGACCTTTGTGAAGAAGCTACGTTAATCTGGATGCAATACTATGCAAAAGTTAGCATAGAATGAGCTAAAAAAATATGGTATCAAGCAGCTTAAGAAGGTATAGCTTCTCTTTGAATGTGTAATTGCATTTTGGAAGCAACAGATTGTTAATGTTTGAATTTTTACGGATGGAAAGCGTGTTCATGTGTAACTATTAAATTATGCTTACTCATTTTCATGGACTAACTCAGCAAAACCGACAAAAATATTTGATTAATTAATTGTTAGAATTGTAGTTACGTAAGTTACGTTATTGTAGAATTGTAATTTCGTAACCCAACATAGTTATGAAAGTTGAAAAGAATCTTTATTTGAGTTTTTGAAAATTTAAGTTTGAATTTAATGCTCTTAAAAGGGTTAGGATTCAACTTGTTTTATTTTTAACATGTTTAACTATATTTTAGCTTTTAATTATTTTTTTAGCATAAATAGATTCTTTTGGATTTAAGATCAGCACCGACGATCAGTTTTACGGAGTTTTTCAATTTACGGAGATCAGCACCGCCGGTTTGGACCTTAAGGGTCTAGTGCCGCATCCTTTACCTTTTTTTTTCTATAAAATGTTTACAAAAAGTTTGGCTAGTATGTAGAACATAGGTAGTTGAAAGACGTGAAAATGCACATTATGATTCTGTTCATTTTGATTCTGAGATTCGTTTCTGATATGTAAATTTATATTCAATTCTGATTCTCAGGTTCAGGATTCTATTGGGTCTAAGAAGTATTTCAGCAAATGTCATGACTAAGCGTAAATTAACAATTTTACTAGCAATTGGCTTTAAATAAAAAAAAAACGAAATGCAGCAACCTAGAAAATGTTTTCTCAGAGGACACTGTTTCCATTTATACTTTGTTAATGGTTTTGAACCTCTAATTAACTTTTTTTTTTTTGTCTAGGCTCAAGATAGATGCCATCGGATTGGTCAGACAAGAGATGTGCACATATATCGCTTAATATCAGAGAAGACGATAGAAGAGAATATCCTGAAGAAAGCCAATCAAAAACGGCTACTTGGCGATCTGGCCATTGAAGGGGGTAACTTCACAACGGCCTACTTTCAAAAAGTATTTTACACTTGATAATTATTTTGTGTTTTTATTTTGAAAATAAGGGTATATTCAGACACACTGGGAAAACGACCTAGCGTTTTACCAAAGTGTATGGGCAGCTTATAATGTTGCAATTGTCGCGAGTTTCGGAAAAATCACTGGACACAATCTAGTGTTTGGTGTTTTCGAATTTTCCTCAATTTTTTGTGTTTTTTTTTTTTAATGTTTTGCGATACACTAATTTTGCCTTATTTTTACCTTCGTCGACTTCCGTGCTGCGTTCGACTCAGTGGACCGAGAAGTTCTTTGGCGGATTCTAGAATCGACAGGCCTCCCTAAGAAATACTGCAGAGTCTTCAAAGCTCTACACCATGGGACGGAGAGCTGTGTTCAAGTGAACGGCCGCCGCAGCCCGTTCTTCCAAATCACGACAGGAGTGCGTCAAGGATGTGCAGTTGCCCCAGAGCTCTTCAATGTCATCATAGACTACGTTGTGACAAGGACTACTTCACGTCTCAGCTTTGGACTCAAGTTTGGAGATCGTGTCATTACAGATGCTGATTTTGCCGATGACTTGGCCATTCTGGCGGACTCCATGGAGCAGTTGCTGGAAGCGCTTCGAATCCTACTAGAAGATGCTGCAAAAGTAGGACTGCAGATAAACTGGACTAAAACGAAAAT
The DNA here is from genome assembly GCF_049724085.1 of Artemia sp. Qi Xiang Cuo. Lineage (NCBI taxonomy): Eukaryota > Metazoa > Arthropoda > Branchiopoda > Anostraca > Artemiidae > Artemia > Artemia sp. Qi Xiang Cuo. The sequence goes on from NC_142800.1 coordinate 74,289,560, forward strand.
TATGGCAATAGACCCATCCTCTCCTGCTGCCAATCCTTCAGTTAGCCTGGATAGCCCCACTAGCATCGAAGTTGTCCAAAGGTTCACCTACCTGGACTCCATAATTTCTTCAGATGGCTCGCTTCTTTCTGAACTACAAGCGAGAATATCCAAAGCGTCTTCTGCCATGGGCAGACTGAACCGTCACCTCTGGCGAAAACCGAACATCAGTCACACAACGAAGCTGCGGATTTTCAACGCCCTCGTCGGCTCTGTGATGCTCTATGAAGCTGAGACGTGGCAAGCTTTAGCCGCAACCCTCAAGGCAATTGATGTCTTTCAGTCGAAGAGCCTGAGGAGGATCGAAGGTCTACGATGGTTTGACTTTGTCAGCAATGAAAAGCTGCTGCCGCTCACCAAGCAGTCTCGGTTTTCGACCCAAGCAGCCGAGCGAACACTACGATGGTTCGGACACCTACTTCGAATGCCTCCACACATACCTGCGAAAACGATCCATGACTTTGACCCTGTCAAAGCCGGTTGGGAGGGACCTCGCGGCCGACCGAAGAAACGATGGTCTGACAGCCTGTCCGAGTTCCTGGCGATGGCAAATATCAGGCTGAGCGATGTGCAAACGCTTGCCATGGACCGAAGTGGATGGAGGAGGCAGACGTCACTCTCTACGCCGAGCAGCGCCCGGCAGGAGACATAAGTAAGTAAGTAAGTAAGAAATGCCATGAAATTCCAAACGCTTGATGGTGTCAGGGGCGTCCCGCGGGGGGAGGCCCCCCCCCCTCAACTTTTTTGCATTCGGTAAAATTTTCGCCAAAGGCGAAAATTTTGTAAAATAAGCTGAAATTTAGCAAAATTATTGATTTCTGCAGAAAATTCGGCATAAATCAGGTAAAAATTTATGAAGATCCCCCCCCCCCTCAATAAAATGAAACTCAGGACGCCTGTGGTTGATGTTTTTTCTTTGTCGACACTAGTACCAGTTTCCATTCTTGGTGGAGTGTTGCTACCCATACTCACTGGTTCGTACCACAAAAACGTTATTTTGGGGTGGAAGGGTCTTTGTCGTAGAGACAGGCAGATGCAACATTCAAGACATCGGATTAAGTGCACTTGGTTGGCTTACAACCTTCCCACTATACTCTTTTGTCATTTGTTTGTTGATAATTTATCTTTAAGAAAAAAACACTATTTAGGTTATTAATACAAAATTTGGGTTTTAATTTTTTTTTTTTTTTTTTTTTTTTTTTTTTTTTTTTTTTTTTTTTTTTACAAAATGTAAACAGTATCGGTTCTGTAGGCCATGGATCTCTTTATATGGTGATTTACCAGTGTGTCTGAATGTACTAAAACTTAATTCCCAAACAGTTTCCAGTAGATAAGGCTGACTTGAAATCCATATTCTAGGTTTTTTTTTACTTCTTCCCTGTCTAGATTTTGAAAAATACCTTCTTTTTGAGGTGGGGGGAGGTATTTTAATAAAGACGAGGTCTTTTTTGGTATTTCTAGCGGAGAATTTGGATAGATGACGACCCCCCCCCCCCCCCCGTTGATTAATTAGTTGTTTGATACACTGATTAATCAAAATGAAATGAAAAAATGAACATTTTATTTCATGATATAACAAAATGATATCTAATCAAAGTGGAAATTAAAAATCAAAAAGACAAAACAAAATGCAAGACTTTTTGTTAGCTGAGTTGTAGCCTATGTTAGTGTGTTCCTGTCATATTTTCTTCTGCTTGGGGAAGTTTCCAGGGGTGAACTTTACAGGGGAAATTTTTCAGTGGGGGAATTTGCCAGAATTCCTATGCGAAATTCTTTTTTTATGTCTTGCTTTCTCTTCGCCGACTCAATTTTACGCGTGGAGATGTTAAGGATAATTTTCCGGGATAAACTGTCATCAAAATTGATTTGTCTAGAGGATATTTCCATGGGAAGGGGGAATTTTTCTATGGATGTAAGCTTCCGTCAATCGATTGACTCAAGCATGATTGACCGTCTAGGAGCCTGTTTAACGCTTGAGTCAAGCGTTGATGGTCAGTGATAAAAAGTTTGAATAATTCAATCATTTTGATCAAAAGCAGTGTGTTAGATTAGCTTTGGTCGATATTGAAGGGCTGATTGAAGGGTCGATTGAAGATTAATAGAAGCACACGTCGATGGATGGACAGAAACTTTTGATCAAAATGACTGAACGTCTAGGGTCTATATATATATATATATATATACATACATATATATATATATATATATATATATATATATATATATATATATATATATATATATATATATATATATATATATATATATATATATATATATATATATATATATAATATAGTTTTTGTCCCCTTTGTTTCCTGTGGGAATTGTTTAATTTAATCTTCAGTTTAAAATAATATTGCTTTTAATGTGAGAGAAAAAATCGCGAAATTTGAAAAAGAAAAAAAAAACGTGAAAGTGCGAACCTCTTAAATCTTGTTTTGTCTGATTTTTTTTTTTTTTTTTTTTTTTAATCAGAACCATTAAGCTGGTTGAATTTTTGGGTTTTGTAATTTTCATTTAAAAAATAAAACATCTTATCTTCTTAAACAAACAATAATTCTATCCATTTATATTTATTTTTTATCTTTGTGTTCAAAACTGAACACTTCCGAACCTAGCTGAAAAGTGAAAAACTTGGTCAAAGCGATCAAAGGCTTTAGAGTAATAAAGCCAAGACAGATAGTCTCTATGAGAGGCAAAGCTGGCACAGCTTTTTCAGAGTTATATAGAAATGATTCTTTCATTTCTTAATGATAGTCTGTCATCCTAGAGCAGAACTGAAGCAGATATGCTTGCAATAAGGATAATTCAGATAGTCTATCAGTTCTGTAAGCCATTTGAAGGCGATTGGTGACCATATCATTATTGCTTCTTCGGATTTGGTCACGACTTTCAGAAAGATTTGTATTCCCCCCCCCCCTCCCCCTCTGAATATAAGATACACAGTTGATAGCACACAATCTTTTTTGCCAGAACTATCATGTTATCTGGCTGAAGACAAAAATGTGCAATATAAATTTCAAGCTGTACTAACCTACTGTTCCATGTGGATTGTAGGTAATCGGACCAATGATACAAGTACACTTTTTTTTTCAGTTTCATGTTGTTTGCTTATTTGTTTTATTTTAATTGAAATCCCACCAACAGGCTGAGGTCAAACTTTTGGGGAAGAAGAAAATTTTAGTTTTGGGAGGAAAATTTGGCTTAGGGGGGAGTGAAGCGGCAAAAATTAGTTTTGGGGCATTTTTTTATACTGAGGGATATAAAAGGATCTATCTAGGGAGGAGTGGTCTATATTTTCCACCCTTTGTGGAAGTACGCTTATTCACTTCTGTTTTTAGTTATTTTTATTTGTATTTTATCTACGTTCGTAACTTCTTTACATCCTATGTTTTGGACATGAATGGGCTTTTGAATATGACAAATGATGGTTAGAGTACCGAGGACACTATACACAAATTCCGAGTCTTGAAATTGGTTAAGTGGAAGCTTATAAATCATACACGTCTCAGAAATTTTTTTAAGATTACCAGGGAACTTATTCTTAATGATAAAACGTTCGGTACAAGTGTTCCCTTTATCACCTAATGGGTGCCAAGTTTGAAAATAAGGAACGTGTGTGAAAAATCAACAGAAAGGGAAGCAAAAATGATATATAATCATGGGGCTCCACAATTTGTAAATTTCCCGATTTCTGTAGCGAAAGAGAAACACTGCCATAAATCTAAGCTATACATTAATATACTATTAAAATTATTCAAGTTTAAACACTTGCTATTAGCTAAATGACTTACCTACGAAAAAATGTTTTTAGAAAGGCAAAATATGCTGTCCATTCTATTATGTTTATCTCTATAGACATATCACTTTTATTACTGAATTCCAACTGGCCTATATTTTTTCATTGTCTCTATTTATTTTTGTATTGCTCCACGTCGGGTTGTTGACAAATGGATGTTAAAAACCGTTCTGTTGAATTTGTTTAAAACAAAAGGAGTTCCCCCTTGTTTCTCCCTACCAGCCTCGAGCTTAATGTTTTGTAAATGGCCTTATGACTGAAATTAGACACCCCTGAAGGTTTAAAGCCTCGATTATAAGTAAGAAGAGTTTCAAAACCTAATTTGTTAACAAATCAGTTAATTGCAAGCTTTAAGAAAAAGACATTCCCATTTGATAGCTGCGAAGTAAGTCTCATATTATTAATTGTTTCGCATTAAAAGCTATGCTTTACGACAGAACAGTTATAATAATATTTTGTATATCTGGAGTCTGAGCTTCGTTCGGTGATAATTATTCGTTTAATAAGATAATCGTTAGTTCTCCTTTGTGAAAAAAAAAACGATCTAAATAGGTCATGACCTAGGGATAATTCGTTTAGGGCCTTCATTAATTTTGTAAAAATATTTTCCACTAGAATGACGTCATAAATACCCATACATTAATGGTTTTACTTTCTATTAAAAAAAAAGGGTAAAGAATGCGGCACAATACAATCCTATCGGTGGTGCTGACCTCCGTATCATAGCCCAATCCCTATATAAGTCCTGTTAGAATACGTGTTAATTACAGATTTGGAGATGGGTTTGGACTATTGGTCTGAGTCTAGACCATAAGTGTCTTATCAATAGAAAAGGCATTGGACGTCATAGATCTATTGATCCATCTATTATGAAAATAGAAGCTATTTGCTCTTCGGAGCTGGAGGATTTCCCTAGTAAAAGCGAAAAAGTAAAGAAGGCTATCAGGGGAGATGTGGCAAAAATAGCAAGTAGTGCATTTTAGATTCTATCCTTGTTTAAAATTATTCTGAAAAGGAAGTCCTTCCAGAGGCTTACTTTCGACTATTAAAAAGGGTACTAGCCCTTTGAGTTTCCAATCGAATGAGCCTGTTTTGAAGTTTCTACGACAACGTCTTATATAAAAACCTTATATGCCCCCAGAATATAACTGAAAACCTTTGCCCTTAGGGATGTGGGGGAGTGTCCTCCTCAAAAATATATTTTCTATCTGGAAATCAACTACGCTGAAAAAATTGCTATCTCAAAATTTTGATTGGATGTGTTTGGTTGAATGCTGGGCGTCGGGGGGGGGCTAGTTGCCCTCGAATCACTTGCGACTATTAAAAAGGCTACTAGCCCTTTGAATTTCCAATGGAATGAGCCTGTTTTGAAGTTATTACGACAATGCTTTCTATAAAAACCTTATTTGCCCCCAGGGCATAACTTAAAACCCTTGCCCTGAGGGCTCTGAGGGGGTTATCATCCTAAAAGAAATCAAGTCCTTGACTTTCAACTCCATTGGACAAAATACATATTTAAAAATTTTAATTCAACGTGTTTGGGAAAATGGTGGGCGTGAGAGGGGCGTTAGTCACTATCCAATCATTTTCAACTATTAAAAAAGGAACTAACCATTTGGATTTCCAATTGAATTAAAATTTTGAGATATCCGTTTTGTTCAACGTAGTTGAAAGTTCTGGAAATTTTGTCTTTTAGGATGATAACCCCCTCAGAGCCCTCAGTGCAAGGGTTGTAAGTTTTGCCCTGGGGGCAAATAAAGTTTTATTGAAAGCGTTGTCTTATAAACTTCAAATGGGATCATTCGATTGGAAATTCAAAGGGTTAGTACCCTTTTTAGTAGTCGAAAGTGATTGGAGGGCAACTAGCCCCCCCACACGCCCATCATTCCCCCAAAGGCATCCAATCATACTGTTGAGATAGCCATTTTGTTCAGCGTAGTTGATTTCCTGATAGAAAATATATTTTTGAGGAGGACACTCCCTCACAACCCTCAGGGCAAGGGTTTTAAGTTATGCCATGGGGGCATATAAGGTTTTTATAGGAGGCGTTGTCGTAGAAACTTCAAAAAAGGCTCAATCGATGGACATTCAAACGGCTAGTATTCTTTTTAATAGTCGAAAGTGATTGGAGGGCAACTAGCCGCCCCCCCCCAAGGCCATTATTCCCCCAAACACATCCAATAAAAATTTTGATATAGCGATTTTGTTCAACGTACTTGATTTTCAGATAGAAAATATTTTTTTGAGGAGGATACTCCCCCACAACCCTCAGGGCCAGGGTTTTAAGTTATGCCCTGGGGGCATATAAGTTTTTTATAGAAGGTGTTGTCGTAGAAACTTCAAAACAGGCTCATTCGATTGGAAATTCAAAGGGATAGTACCCTTTTTAATAGTCGAAAGTGACTGGAGGGCAACTAGCCCCCCCCCCCCCACGCCCATCATTCCCCCAAGCACATCCAATCAAAATTTTGAGATAGCCATTTTGTTCAGCGTGCTTGATTTCCACATAGAAAATATGTTTTTGAGGAGGACACTCTCCCACAACCATCAGGGTAAGGGTTTTAAGTTATGCCCCGGGGGCATATAAGGTTTTTATAGAAGGCGTTGTCGTAGAAACTTCAAAACAGTCTCATTCGATTGGAAATTCAAAGGGCTAGTGCCCTTTTTAATAGTCAAAAGTGATTGGAGGGCAAATAGCCCCCCCCCCCTCACGCCCTTCAGTCCCCCAAACACATCGAATCAAAATTTTGAGATATCCATTTTGTTCAGCGTCGTTGATTTCCAGATGAATCAACTCCAGATGTTTTTAAGGAGGACACTCCCCCACATCCCTCAGGGCAAAGGTTTTAAGCTATGCCCTGGGGGTATATAAGGTTTCTAAAGCAGGCGTTGTTGTAGAAAGTTCAATAAAATTACATTTGACTGGAAATTCAAAGGGCTAATGGCCTTTTTAATAGTCCAAAGTGATTGGAGGGCAAATAGCCCACCCACCCCCCACACACACACTCCACATTCCCCCAAACACAACCAATAAAAATTTTGAGATAACCATTTTGTTCAGGGTAGTTGATTTCCAGATAGAAAACATATTTGTGAGGAGGAGACTGAAGGGAAGTTATGCCCCCAGGCCATAACTTAAAACCCTTGCCCTGAGGGTTGTGGGTTATCTTACTTACGTGATAAAAAGAAAAATACAACAATGAGCGCCAAGGTACCATGCATGATAATTTGAGTAAACAATAGCGTTCAGCTAGGGCTACAACTTAATTATACTTAAGGCAATACCAGGAACCAGGAAGTTTTTCCGAGGGGAGGAGGGGCAAGTGCTACCATGAGTTTCGCTTTTAGCACTACTTCTTATTTACTTCTTTTTGTTTATTTTCAAATGTACTCATGCTTCGAAAGGGAGGGGGTTGGGGTCACCGCTGGAAAGAGGCACGTATTAATTAAGACCCTTTTAAAAGCAACCGTATATTTTAGCATTATCATGATAGCGTCCACTTCAAGATGTTGAAATGATGTTTCAACAGATGAACTAAAACTACTTACCTATTTGATCTATCTTGCTCGGAAATCAGGCTGGACGATGAATTTTGACCTGGGAGGTTTATCAAAGTGACAGTTGACTCCCGCCTCTTTCGACCTTCTCGGTTCATATAACTCTCCGTTGCTTTTGTGATATGTTTCAACCATATATAAGAGAACAAAACGACATTAGGACTCCCTATCATCAGAGCTTATAATATCTATCATCATAGGCAGCGTGCTAGCGCTGCCTAAGTAAAGAACGATGTGGGCACAGTGTGTTTTTTTTTCTCCATTCCCGGGCACTTTGTATCAAAGGAGTCGTCGTAGAAACTTCAAAAAGGGCTCATTCGGTTGGACATTGAACGGGCTAGTGCCATTTTTAATAGTGGAAAGTGATTGGAGGGCAACTAGCCCCCCTCCACGACCGTCATTCCCCCAAACACAACCAAACAAAAATTTGAAATAGCCAATTTTTCATCGTAATTTATTTCAAGATAGAAAATAAGTTTTGATGAGGAAACTCCCCCACAAAACTCAGGGCAAGGGTATTAAGTTATGCCCTGGGGGCATATAGGGTTTTTATAGAAGGTGTTGTCGTAGAACTTACAAAAATTTTGTAAAATGTTTCGTGGATAGCGGGTGCCAAAGAAGCTTGTTAAAGGAGGAAATATTTCAAAAATTCCCAGTAGAGGTTCGTAGACGCCTCAAACCATCCTCTCGAAACATGAAATCTTTAAGTGGAGAGACTTTACCACTAATAGGAGAAATAAAGGTAGCATTCTGCATTACAGATGAGGCAAAACGAAATGAAAGATTATTTTGGAAATTTTTAGTCGTCCCAGACTTGAAATTTGACGTAATTATAGGATTTGATATTTTAAACAAACTAGATTGTACGTTAAATTTAAAATATAATAAAATTTCACATATCTCCGTCGCTATGTGAAACTTATTACAATGCAATAAATAGTTTATTTTAATACTAACGATGAACCTCTAAACTTGCCACGAGGTAAAACCGTTGGTTCATATGAGGTGATAAACAATGAATATTTAACGGATACGACTCTCTTAGCAGCAGGAGCAATAGAAAATAAAGACGAATCTTTCTCTGTAGAGGATGATAAAAAAATATGGGAAGACAGCGAATGTTTTAAGATAATTAAAACGGGTTCGTTAAGCTCAGAAAGAAAACAAATAGTAGAGACAGTCTTATTAAAATTGAAACGAGCCTTTGCAACTGGACCTTATGATGTAGGGCAAAATGACCTCCCAGGATATAAAGTAAAAATAAGAGCAATAAATAAAGCGATAAAAGACTCACAGTGGGGTATTCGAAGAATTTCAGAGGTCATCTCAGATCTATATAATAAAACCAAATTCATTTCAACTATTGATATTAGAAATGGATTTAGTCACTGCAACTTAGCTGAAGAAAGCCAAAAATATTTTAGTTTTTCGAATAAGGGAATTTCTCATGTATTTAAACGCGTACCACAAGGGTCAGTTGTCTCGCCTCGTGCCTTTGTTGAATTTTTAAATCAGGTCTACGGACCCGAATTCTCTTCATTTTCATCAAGCTATGTAGATGACTTGACAATACATACGTCAGGGAACTTTTGAAACATATTGAACTAACTTTAAAACAGGCTATAAAATTTAATCTAAGGCTTAATAATGATAAATCTCAATTTTTTTCGGAAGAATGTGACTTGTTAGGGTTTCGAGTCTCCACAAAAGGAGTGAAACCACAAGCACAAAATTAGAAGCTATAAAGAAATTAGAACCACCAAGTGACGTCACAGGAATTAGGTCATTCCGAGGTTTAACATGTTATTACAGGGGATTCTATCATCATTACGCAAAATTTGCCGAACCTTTAATTCGACTAACTAGAAAAAATGTTCCTTTTATTTTCGGCCCAGAACAAAGCGTAGCCTTTGAGAAATTAAAAACAGAATTATTAAATCCAAATAGTATTTTTTTATAATTTCCTGATAAAGGCAAGGAATTATACCTTGTCATGGATGCCTTGGAAAAAAGTATTGCTTCAATTTTAATGTAAGAATGCAAAACAACAGATAGATTTTGAATAGTGGCAACATATTCAAAGGTTCTTAGTGGCGCAGCCTCAAGGTTCGATAACCACAACAGGGAACTTTCTGCCTTAGTACAAAGTCTAAAGCACTTCCAAAAGGTATATTTATGGGCCGTGAGAGCTGACATATTTGTAGATTGTGCAGTACTAACATATCTTAAAAGATCAAAGGATCTTCACTCAAAATTATATAGGAGTTCGGTTCTATTAGCCAACGATTTTTATACATATCATCACAGTAGCACTAGCAGAAACCCTGCCGACTATTTGAGTGGCTCTAGCTTACAGTTATATAAGTAACATAGGTCATTTAATCTTGATGAATTAGAAGTAGAGAAAAATTATCCATATTACGAGACGAGGTCCCGATTGATTTTTTTGGAATAGGTAAAGAATAGATGAGGAGATTTCAACTAAAAGACCCTGAGATCAAGGTGGCAATCAACAAAATAATGAAACTAAAAAATACACTCTTAAGCTTAAAATCTCCCCAAGATACATATAAAAATAATGAGAAGTCTTAGGAGGGTAGAAATGAAGAGTCGAGCCAGACTGGTTTGACCAGGCCCTGTGAGGGGTGTGAGTCAAATACGGGTAGCTCAAACATTCCCGGAGCTATCAAAACATCGAAAGGGGACGAATTCAGTAGTAATACTGAAGAGGAGTTTCCTTTTATAAGAAGGAACAAGCCTGGGTACAGGGATAGATGCCTAACCTCTGGGTATATCCATGGCAAACTGGAAGAGGTAAAAGTAAAGGGCAGTACGCATGCGTGTGTTGCTGACAGCAGGTCAATTTTAGAGGGGAGTGCAATTGAACCCTGTAAAGGACTAGTTCTAACGGTGGAACTTTCTAACACCAGAACTACTATGGGAGTTACTGGCACTTTGGATAATCGGGCCGAATCCCAAACGTCCAGGGATTCAGACTCGGAGAGGGACGAGCTGTTATGGATAAGACAAGCTCGTGCAGTGGAGCTTGCAAAGACTAGGACTATAGAAAGGGTCACTAGCATAGATAATTGGGCTGGGTCTGGAATACCCGCAGACCTAGGCACCAAGAGGGGTAAGCCGCAGGAAGAATTTCCAAAATTTGACGTTTCGGGCAGAGCTCAAATTAACAACAGACCAGAAACTTCAAATTCGGGGGAAGGGAATCTTTTTGTTGTGAAATGATTAATAGATCTCCAGTTAATCCTAGTCGAAGGAATATTGTACGCAATAGACGACTCAGAAAAAGGGAAACAGATGCATCAATTTAAAATCATGCTACCAAAAAAACTAATGAGAGGAATCATTAATCTTATGCATGCGAGCCTTTTCCTAGGAGCACACATGGGGACGGTAAAAACTTTGAATAAGTTAAAACAAAGTTGTGTTTTTGAAAATATGTACTGCCAAGTTGAGGAGGCAGTAAAGAATTGTGATCTATGTTTAAGTAGGAATAAAGTTAGCAATATATATCCTAAATTGAGATTCATGAGATAAATTTCCTAAAATTACAGATAAACAAAGAAATGACAAAAAGTTCAATCCAAATAAAAAAGATAGCAAAGAAAATAGAAACAGTAATCCTTTCTATTCTTCAAGCCGAAAATAAAAGCTTCCCTTTCATTGTTACAGATCCAGCAGACATGCTCAGAATAATTTTCGAAATTGAAAATTCGCTACCAATAGGTTATAGAATATCGGTTAATTATAGACGTTACGGCTTACTGGAACTTTATAAATTGACTAACTGCAATGTGGCGACACAACAATTGAAATTGTTGGTTATTTGTGACTTATCAGTATCAAATAAACAAGATGGGTTCAGAATGTTCGAAATGTTCAGCATTCCATTCCCAGTGTCAAACACTTCGTATTTCTTTCAAATAGAAAACGAGTTTAAATTCTTTGCGTTGAGTAAAGATCAAACGAGATATTTCTTAGAAGATGACAATATAGAAAAGGAAATGTAACTTAAAGGGTATACCACTATTGTGCAACCACCAATTTCTTATTAGAAGCACACAAAGAAACTCCTGCAGTTTAGCAAACTACATGGAAAATAATGCATTAATTAATAAAGCGCGTGAAACCAAAATTATAAAGGAAAATAAATTCTTAATCCAAAGAATTGGAAGGGAAAAGTATATAATCACATTTCCTTTCAAAGAAGAAATAAGAATACATTTCGTATGCAAAACAGAGAAAAACAGTAAATTCAGATATATAAAGGGCAGCTCAGTACTGAAATTGCCAGAAGAATGTTCTCTAACTGCAGAGATGTTAAAGATAAACAGTATGTATAGGGGACAGATTACAAAAGAAATGACACCTTTAAAAATATCTATAATTAGCCTAAAAGGGAGCCTATCCATAGCTGGAATAGAAAACGAATGGAACAAAGAATTTGAAGATTCAATCTCTGTATATTTCCAGAACAACTCCAAGACGCAGATTGGCATAGCTGAACTAAGAAAAATGCACATTTCCTTAAGGGACGAAAGAGCTAGCTATTGGAAATTTATTTTTAATACTTATCATCTATGTATCTCTTTATTAGAACTATTTTCAATATGAAGAATATTCAAAACAATAAGAAAACTTTGTTTAGACTACAGAAAACAGAAGTCTCAAGGCTTTCCCGTAACTTTGGAACAAAAAGAAATTGAATTAAATTGATTCTTAGCAAAGTTATGGTTTCATTTAGAAAAAATAACTGTACTAAGAATTTTAAGTGTGGGAGGTTGTGTGAATGTGGGAAAGACATCATAACCTGACTAAATTGTAAAAATAGCAAAGAATGACTTTTGAGTAAATATAAAGGTAACGAAGTATCAATTTTCTTTGTGTAAGGAAACAAACAACAACAAATTTTGAACAAGTGTACCCTTGATCTAACAAGGGCCATAAAATGCAAATACAAATACCGGACCGCCGCTTTAAACTCGCGGGTTCAACGACAAGAGAGACTGCGCGATTTGTATCACATGACTAAACAGGGTTTTTAATGAAGAAAGCGGAAACTAACTTTTTGAACAAAAGACTTATTATTACGATTACATCAAAACTCGTCTCTGGCCAATGAGAGAAAAGAATAACAAAATAAGACAAAACTTAAAATAGGGATTCGGGGACGAAAACAGGGTAGTCTTTTTTAGAACGAACAGCGAGTAAGTTTTTTACTTTGTAATTAAGGTAGACTACCACTGTCTGTCTGAATTCCCCTTGGAGATTAAAGTTTGAAGATAAAATTAAAATAAGAAGAAAACCTCTAAAGATTTCTGTCACTTGGAGATAACTTTAATACGTATGTAGGAGAAAATAATAACAACTAGTGCTAAAATCTAACATTTTCCTATAAGTTGGTGATTTTGGGTTTATAGTTCGGTAGTATTTCCACTTGGACAAGGCCTGGGCCATTTGGACAAAACAGCATTTTAAGGTTAGAATAAGCTAAATTGAATTTATTCCGAGAAATTTAATCTTCGAATAACTGAGGGTTCAAAGAGGAAAGGAACCTTAACCAAGAAGTCAACGTTAGAAGAGCCCTTTGTGCTCCCCTTTTCAGCCTAGAGTTCCTTGGAACTTAGCTTGACTGTATAAAGACCTTATATCCGAAAGTTGGAATTATCGGACAATAACATTACTTGGAATTATCGGACAACAACATTACTTGCCCCCCCCCCCCTTGTGCAATCATCAGACGTCTATACGAAGGAGAACCCTTTTCCCTTTTAATCATTCTTTCATTTGGTTAGACCCGTACTGCATGTTTATACAAAGGTGGCCTCGATGTTTATACAGATAGGTTAAGGGAAAGGGAACAATATTGTCAATTTAAGAGTTTCCATACCTTTATGTCCAGATATTTTCAATTGAGAGTTTTCCTTGCTAAGGTAAAAGCTTACTAGAGATCCCAGGAACATACAGCCCTTTTTAAGAAATAACAAGAAGTTCTCTTGGTGTGGGTTAACGTAAATTGAAATAAAATAGAGCATTGTTTTTTTTAGCTTAGCTCAGCTATTGTTTTAAGTAAAAAAGTTTAATATCCTAGAACTTAAATTCTGACCAGGTATTTAACTGTAACTCCTTTAGGTAGAAACAATCGATAACCGAGACCTCGCTTAACCTTATAATTTTTGGTAAACATTGGAGGATTGAACAAGTGGACTATAGAAATTAAACTTAAAAGAGGCTTAGAAATATTCAACATAATCAGAATTAGAATATTTTCTTTTTATTTTCTTTCGTTATAAAAATCAGTTGTCACTGAATTCTGAGTACCGATTTCTTACCAAAGCCTCCGTTTGTAACACGCTACCAAATTTATTAGCCCTGATAGTAGGGGCAACCTTACACTTTGCATTAGCCAAATCGGAGTTTTGGGCCCATCCTTTTGCTCGAGATATACGACTCAAGTCAACACTCGGAACATCTTGGCTTTTAGATATGTTTGATACGTGGACATATTTAATTGAAGTGTATGTCCACCTGCAGTCTTATTTTTATGTCGGGTAAGTCAGCAGTCCACGGTAATAGAAAAAATAAAAACTTAATTTTAACGAGGACGTTGTCACACTTTTGTTGAAATAAAGGGTGGGTGACCTATTTCCAGTCACTTACGAGTTTCGGTTTAGATTCCGGCGGGTAAACATTCACAGTACATGGGATAACGACAGACAGGGGCAGATGATCTGAGTACATTCTGTCAAGTCCTACCTGTACGGTAGGTGGTGCAAAGTAAAAACAAATAGCGTGATCAATGTTAGACAGAACCTGAGAGACGTTTGTAACAAAATGTTGGTTGTTTTTCATGGCTAGATTAAATCCAGTAGGAAGTGAACTTAAAAGCGCACGGGCACGAGATTTGCTGCTGTCTTCAAGGTTACAGTTAAAGTCTCCCAAAATCACTTATGGTAAGCCGTCCCTTAGTACTTTCTTTATTGAGATTCCGAGTCTCTTGCAAGCGATAGCAAACTTTTGCTCCGAAACAATATTATTGTAATTAGTAGGCAAGTAAACAGTCGCTACAATGAAATCCCCACACTTAATAAGCTGGAAGTGTTTAATTTGGTGGAGACAGGCAGGGGGCGGGGGACCAGAATAAGAGATTATAGCATGCCGTCCTGAAGGACGTCCGTGATTGCAGGATTTTTTGTGTGCTGGCTGTATAATATAATGACGATCTGGAGAAAATTTTAGCAAGTTGAAACTGGCTTCCGGGAGAACATGTTCTTGGAGGTAAATAAAGTCGTACTTTGTCGATAGATCACTCCGAAATGACAATTTGTCCAGCACTTATTCCATTCATATTCCAACAAAACATCTAGTATCCTACCATGGTACAGGAGGCGAGGACGGCTGTTCTTGATTGAACGGTCATTAGATATGGTAACAATTGTGCTTATTCGAGATACAATTTAGACATATTTAGGGGTTTTTACACGGGCTAATTCCTGAAGACATATGATAAGTGCTGCAACAGTGTGACCAATTTCCTTGTTGGTTACAGATGGCAGCAAAATGACCAACACTGTGACATTTAAAGCAGCGCTGGGGCAGGAAACAGAACTCCTCAACCCTGAATAGCTCAAGGTAGATCTTAAGAAGATTGGCAATAGCATTGTCCAGATCAGCACGACTCGGGTAGTATAATTTGAAGGCTCTAGTGTCACCACACTGAACAGATTTTTCACACCCAGTTAGTATATATTGCAGATATACTATTTCAATGACTTGAACGCATATACTGTCTTTCAATTTACCTCTCCCTCGAAAGTAAAAATATAAGCCCGTTGGATGTTTCTGCATCCAATACTCCTTCAAGATTAAACACGATCCCTAAAGTCATTCCCAAGATGTTATAAACAATTTGATGCTTCGGTTGAGCGTTTGTGTTGCAAATTTAAAAAATTTGCCAAGAATGCAGTGTTTTTTTCTACAAAAACAGCCAACTTATTATTCGCCGATACTTCTTCCCGTCCACACTTCTTTAAACTTGGGCAATTTTCTAAAAAAAAAAGTATTAAAATGCTCAAACTGGTGCAAAATCAGATTTACTAAAAACAAAAAAAAATTGATGGGGATTTTTAGGGGTGGCTGAGGGTAAAAACGCACTGCTTGTTGTTTTACCACATCTTTCAGCAATTCTTCTTCTCTAGAGAGCTCATTGAAATCAATCTTGAGGGGAAAATTCCCCTCTAGCCCTAACCTTTGTGTGCAGGTATAGTTACGTATATTTTGAACAAACTTAGTAACTAAGCATTTTAATTGTGGAACAAGGTTTCAACAAAATGGGCTTACATTCTATGTCAAAATAACCCCCCTATTTTTGGTCCCGCTGTGAAAATTATTGAGCTTTATAGGGGAACGGCTTGAACTTGGTAGAAGCTAAATTGGGCCATGAGTTACTGTTCACTTATCTGAGAGGAAAACAAATATGAGTCTGATACTGAAACAAGATATTTTAATCTAAAAAAGTTGTGTACAAAACTGCTTAAAGAAGTTTTTGATAATGACTGAGAAAGATATTATTATTAGAACAAAATTAACTTCCAAAATTTGGAAAAATGTCAAACTAGTAAATGAGTACGGTAACATTTGGATATGATTATAGATTGAGATCCCTAATTTCCCCATATTATAATTTGTTTTTAAAACGGTTAAAAGACACCACGCATCACTCTCCTTTATTCGTTGATAAAAGACGATTAGAAGGAATTAAGGCCGTATCCAGGGGAAGGGGTTTCTTGGTTTGAGCCACAACCCCCTCGAAATTCGTGTCCTATTTGTAAAAAATTAAAAAGACAAATATAAAAATAAATTGTATACGTTTCATAAATTCTTTGTACCCTCCCCCCCCCCCCCGAACAAAAATTCTGGATATGCCCTTGGAGGGTACCATTCCTTCCTCCCTTTTTCCTACTCTGGTTGTAAATGCACACAACTTAGATCTTCCCGTGGGGGTGGGAGACATTTTGGGCGGGAAGGTCTGATCCTTGAAAAATCTTAACACGTACACATGAAGGAAACAAACCTGATCTTATACTTAAAAATATGCAAAACTTTCAAACTAGTAAATGAACACGGTAGCAGTTGGAAAAGATTGTAGTTTGAAATTCCTAATTTCGTCGTGTGTAATTCATATTTAAAACGGTTAGAGGAGATCACACCAGCCTCTCTATTATTTGTAGGTGTAAGATGCTTAGAAGGGACCATCTCTTCTTATCTTCCCAAGCCAACAGTTCTTGCTAATAGAAAAACGAAGGATCCAAATAGCTCTACTATGGTCGTTAAGACACTCAACCTAGATCTACCCAGTGGGGGGACGTTTCCCATGTGAAGGCCTAATCCTTGAAAAATCTAAGTATATGCAAAACAAAACATTTTAATCTGAAAAAAAGGTATACAACACTGCTTAAAGAAGCTCTTGATAATAAACGGGAAAGACATTCATATTGCAACCAAATTAACTTCCAAAAGCTTCAAAAGCAAAATAATCCATTAACTTTGTGGTTTTTGAGCTTCTTCATTCCTACATCACTCAACTAGTCAGGAAAAATTACAGATGAGCAGAAAAGCAAACTTATATTGTCTATTCTACCCCTTAAGGCCTAAGTTATATTTCAAGAAACAAACTTTTCAGAGTGGCCATTTAGTATCACCAGATACAACACCTTCGAAAATTATGTCATGTTTTGATAAAAATTTTAGGCCATACGTATTAAACAGAGAAAAAAAATGGGAGATATAGAAAGGAAGACAGAGAGACAGAGGAAAAGATGGGCACAAAGAAAGAGATGGCAAAAAAAGTCATTCTGGACCTCAAAAGGCATATTTACATTAAGGTATAGGCTGCTAGTAGTTCGTATGTCGTAACCAAAGGATTTGCAACGATCATACTATCAGAATTTATGTGTGTCTATCCATTTAATCTATACAAACTTCCAAAAATAAAATCACCTCCCCTAAAGTTGCAAATATTCCCTTTATTAGAACTAAACCTTAAAGGCAAGCACAATTTAACCAGATCAAATCCTTTTTCTTAGAATTTTTTTTTGGGAGGAGGGGGTCTGTTTCTTAACTACAATGGATTGAAAAGTGGTAACTAAAAATATAATTTTACTTTAATAGTATCAACGTTAATGATACACCCAAGAAGGAGGAGGAAGGCTTTGAGACCTGCCCCCTCCCTGGAATCCCTATCGTTCATGAATTCCTGTGGACTTCTTATTCAAACTATAAAACAAAATTTGCTTTAATTTTTTCAGAATTGCCCCCTCCCCACCAAACAAAAACTGGGTACGTGCCTGATCAAGAAGTTATTTATTATCTCAGAACTGAGATAACCAAGATGAGGAGCAGTATATTAATGTGCTTATATTTACCTGGAACGCCTAACTAATAAGAAATATCAAAATGCATTATCCAAATCACAGTTTTATATCATCATCAAACACTATTTTATAAAATGCGTACTTTATTTAGTAATTTGGATAACAACATTATCTTTTCTTATATTTGAACTGAACTTTCCCACTTATTTCAATATATATTTCAAGGAAGCCCTGAGTAAAATTTAGAAGAGAAAAACTAACCCCTCTATGCATCTTGATATAAAATGATGTCCATATGTGTGAAATATTGTTGTAAAAAAAAAAGTTCACTCTATACTGAAACGCTTGGTTCCCTACTATACTGATGTAAGCTAAATTACACTTAATATAATGTGTTGCGATCACCAACGCATCATCACATGGAAGAAAAGTACTTTTTTTAAATACAAATGTATGGCTTATATAGATGGCGTGATTACGAAAATGTAGAAGATCGTAGGAAAATAATTTTTAATTTTCTTTAATTTTTTTTTAAATTGTTTATAATATAAAAATAAAATAAAAACTTGTTTTGACTATCAAAGTATTGAGCGTACATTACTGGATTTTTTTTTAATCAGCTTGAAATAACAGTTTAATTAACAATTGGTTGCTTTATTTCTTCACAAGAAACAAATTTATTTATTTCATTTGTGTTTTTTGCTAATCTTCTTAAAATAAATAATCTGCGGTTTGAGCATTGAAGACTTTATGTGAAAAAAGATCCACTTTCCAGTGTTAAGGATAATATAAGGCAAAATTGGGAACATGAAGTCATTTTCACATGTTTATAAAGGCAACGAAGTAAAGGTCAGTTGGTATTTTGTGGTACTAAGGTTGTAAGTTCTATCCCCTCTGAAGTTCCGAACCAGAATATCACCATTTTTAGTTTGAAAATTTCTTTTTTTAACATAATTATACTCGCTTTTATCATTAAAGGCTACCGATCAAAGAAAATTAAACAGAACACAAAGCTAATAATTCTACTGATAGCGTAGTCCTGCTCTTGTCATAAATACACACAACCTAGATCTGCCTGGTAGGGGGGGGGGGGATCTGAGGAGACTTTCACCAAATCCTAAAAATACCTCAACTGCAGGCCTAAATATTCCGATTGTAAGCTTGTTATTTACACCTTCTAGCTAAGGTTTTTTTCATGGAATTTTCTTGGGAGGGGGAGATAATGAGAGGTGGTGACCTTGACACCCATCATTTCTTGTGCACAAATAAGACCCGAGCTCTACCATAAACTTGATATACATCAATATCCTACTAGATATTGCAGAAATATGAGAACTTGTAAACACTAAACTTGATGTAAAACAATGTCCTATCAGACAGTGCAAACACATGAATCGGTACAAACACTAAACTTGATAGACAACACTGTCCTACTACACAGTACAAACACAAGAAACGGTGCAAACAATAAACTTGATTTACAACAATGTCCAACTAGACAGTGCAAACAAATGAAAGACCCATATCTTCTAAGAAGCACCACAAAAACATACACAAAAAAATCACTGGAGAAAATACAATTGCAAAACTGATTGTTATGGTTCAATTGTACTATATATTGAAAGAGGCTCTTCTTTATTTTCCTAAACATTTTGTAAAGTAACCTTAAGCTTTTAAAACATAATTTTAAAGACAAAAACACTCAAAATACTACAAATCATCTCTAGATTTTTTTAATATTCTTGCCCAGGAGACCATCTTGCCCAGTATACCATCTTGCCCAGGAGAAGAATATCCAGGAGATTTATTTACTACTTCCTTAACCTCTTTTTTTGTAATTGTATTATATAGCTCTTGGTACTCCTCTTTAAAGGGATATTCTACGCAAGTTATACTAGACAGTCTTATGTCCTTTTCTAGGCCATTTGGCCATTACAAGGAAGACAAATTACTATTTGGTTCCTCAAAATGTGATAGCCACGATACCAGACTGGGAGACTCCCTTTGTTTATTAATTTGCCGGTTGCTGGCCACCCTAATATACATTCGCTCATACCAGTTCATAAAATGGCTTCGAGACTGAGTGAAGGTAATATACAGTAGCGGAAAGCCCTATACTCTCCATTGAGAATTTTTGACACAGATCTAAAGCCACACATGCTTCATGACTCCGCCTTTGCGTACGCGTAATAAAACGTTTCAGATGGAAAACCAAGTAGCAGCTGAAACTATGGCTCTGACGTACATACTTCTGCTGACGTATTGCTCTGACGGTGCGTTAACTTACCTAATTACGCGCTATGAAATGTGTGATGTTTGGAGAAACATTTCGCTACTGTATATTACCTATACTGTTGTTCTTAAGAAACAAAATATTGCCGAGAAGCAATATACAGCAATGAAAGGCAAAAAAATATTTAGGAGGGGGGAGTGGGGGAACACGTGAATTATATGACAAATACATGAGTCATAAGAAGATCCTAAGATTCTTAAAATTATGATACTGTTGTCCTTTCATGACTTGTATATTTATTTTTAAGTTTTAAAACATATTTGAACTTGAGGTTCTAAATAGGAGTCTTGTCACATTGAAAATAATATGAAAAAAGTTATTTAAATGTTCTATTTTTAGGAGGGGGAGGGAGCAATATTTTATAAGGAGGTAAAGCCCTTATATGTATAGCCACTTCGAAGAGTTTTCCTTTCTGTTCACACACAAAAAGGAAAACATACTACAACCATTTTATACTTCTTTATTCGTGTTTCTCCTTAACTAGACTACTTCGATATTTAGTCCCTCTTTTATTTGTCATTGCCTTTTCTCCCCACAAATATTTCACCTTTTTTTTCTTAGGAAAAGAGGGCCATTCAACAAAGGAGAACAATCATTAAAAAAACAAAAAAACGTGGCCATTCTTTTCAAATTCATTTTTTTGGGGTTTTATAGCTTTTTTGGAGGGATGATGAATGAATGGCCAATTATTAATAAAAATATAAATAGCGTAAAGACCTTTCACACGTATTTCAGTGGTCGCTTAAACATAATGAAGGAAGGTATCCCATCTCTGGACCTACCCAGAAAACATGCACTAACTAATAGCAAGATCAGATATTAAACATGTCTTTAATCTTAACTGAGGAGGGGAGCAGAGCGGAAGTAGACGCCACGATATGATATCCTTTAAATGTTTAGCCGAATTATTTTATATCCATAAACAGGACGAAACTGCATGGATATGAGTTTTTTTGTGTGCAAGAATAAGGATATATCCAAAAATCTTTAACATATTCTAGAAAAATAAACCTGAAAGAAGTTGGAAAAGAAGTATTTAGAAGTTGGTGTCGGAAACAAACTCCTTTTTCTTTTCAATTCAACTTCATAAGTTGGCATGAGATAGCCTTTAGCATGAATATGTACATTCTTTCAGCACCCAAACTTTTACGTTTACTTAAAAAACATTTTTCCTATTGAAGGGAGATTAGGGAGGGAGCAGAGGTATACAGTAGAGTAGGTCTTGAATTAAGTAAAGGAATGCGGTAGAGTAGGTCTTGAATTAAAGTAAAGGAATGACAAAAATCACTTTCAGGAGGAGAGGCGAACAAAACAGTGGCTTTTAGCCTTTCTTTTTCGATATACTACAGGTCGGAGCCATACACAAATTTTTTAAGAGGTATTTTTTGGCGACGAGGGGGGGCGCACGTCTTGCGTACATCCTGATTTAGCCTAATATTTTGAACAAAAGAAAAAAAACAGATCATCCATAAATGAAGTTCTTGACAGAAATAAACGAGGAGCAAAGGGTCATGGATTCACCGTAAACCGCAAATTTCTGTTAGTTTTACTTATGCGAATACTTTACTTCTAAGACTATAATAACAATCATAATCACAAACAAACGCATACCAACAAACGTAAAGAGCCCTTATACTTCACAGTCAGAAATCTCGAAATAAATATTAACTTCAATGCCATTAAACATGGCTTTCATTTTATATAAAAAATAAATGAGAGGAAACGGAATGAAATGAAAAAGAACAAAGAGAGCACCACTAAATAATACAAAGATCCTAGCGCTAGTAACTTCAAATTCGTCATAGCAATAACGATTAACTTCTACAAATGATCAAGATTTTGTAGTTGAATTCCTTTTTCGTTTCCAACAATCTGGATACAAACGCTTATGTTCAGTGGCAAGCAGTTTAGCTTCCTCTGAGTACATGCTGCGCTCTGTTTGGCTGAGATTTTTCCAAGTTTCACCGAGAATAACACTGATGGACCTGTTTAAAAAAGAAAAGAATATAAACTCATCATTGGAAAGGGACACGTTCAAAAACTGTTCTGTTCGTCTGGGCCAATGATTACTGTTACCATATCTTAGGCTAAACCTACATGCCAATAAGAAATATTTCTTATTAGAATCAGATTTGTATTGGATAAAAAAGTTAGCCACTACTATTGGGATTCAAATTAGGGGCAGTTTAAATATTAATCTAATCAAAATTCTAAAGGTGAGCATTAACGGTCTTGTGGTAATGTGGCTTAGGATTAAAGTATTTTTAAAAGTTGGATGTGGGGCGGAAAGGAGGCAGAGAGGGCATTACCTTACACCACTGGCTTCACTTACTTCACTCGGTTGATGATCCAATATGATGAAATATCAGGTCAACTTTCCAGGAAATGTTTCACTAATAAATTTTTTTTTAAGATTTCTGCAGTTTGTATCTATTCTCATATTCTCATAGTTCCACAATTATTCTGCAACATATGCATGTTTCAAACTTTATTAATTTAGCTACTTTTTTCAGTGCATAGACAAAGCAATGAGAACTCAGGCAAATACATTTTATTTTTTACAGCAAAAAAAAAACGAATTTTGTGATCTCCATCTGCTTGCTTAGGACATCGGCTCTCACAAATACAGTCTGAATTTATCTCCCCCCCCCCATTGCTACGATCGCACGAATATTATCAAGACGGTACCTTTACGGTTTCTTTTAGCTTACCATAACGGGAGTTTCAGTTGGTTTATAAATCTATTCCTCACTAGTTTGAAGCTACTGCTGCAGCCACAATACATATGAAACCAAATGTATATGTGTCTGTCTGTCCTTTATGCATTACTACACTGTTCATCTGATCGCCAAAAAATTTTAAGAAATTGCTGAGTAAACACTCGCAAAGGTTCTAGGCATACAATCCTCCCCCAAGGCCCGTTCAATACGAGTAGTTCACTACGGGTTAGTAATAACGGGTTAATTAAGTATGTATTCCGTCATCTAGCACACTTCCAGAATTATAAAACTTATATTTCAGTAAACTCTCTGAATTTGGTATTCAACAATATTTTTCAAGTTTGAAGATACCATCGTAATTTTAAACATAGAGAAAATCTTCCCGAGGGCGGGGGGGGGTTTCTATATTAAAATAAATTTAATTTGTATAAATTCGTGTCGTGTTTGTTTGTATAAAATCGATATTCGTGTTTATCGATTAGGTGGATTATCCTATTTTTCGATTTATGGACTTGATTCCACAATGAAGAGGAATGGTTCACGGGATGAATTTTCCCGGGAAAATTGTTCAAACAACTTTAAATTTAAAAATGCAACCATTATTAATACGCGGGGAAGCGGAGTAAGTTTTCAGTTTTTCGCAGGAAAGCGGAGGGTTTTTCACGAGGATTCTACCACGGAGGGGATTATCTTTGGAGGGCAAGTTTTTTGCAAGGGACAATTTTCCACAAGACAATTTTCTGGGGGAAACTATCCTTGAATTTTCTTTCTTTTACGATGGCAGCAATACGCTATTTTTAATTATTTACTATGTAACATACCGATAACATGTCCTCGATGAGTTTACAAAATACCAGGAATAACCATAATTAAAGTAACTCCGCAGACGCGGTGAAAATAGAAAACGGAACAACTTTCTAGACGAACCTCAAACAAAAGCAATAAGAGGATGAAAACAAAAGTTAGAATAAATTACAAAATAATACGGAAAAGACACTTAATCTCAGATTTAACTCTTTTTTGGTGGCCCCACTACAAACAGTCCTTCTTTTCCTGATAAAACTTTGAAATCCTTTTTTTCCTGGTGTTGCACTCAGGATTAGCATATTGGACTAGCGAATCACTTGCAAAAGAAATTAGGTTTGCCCATTCCTCCACCAATAGGAGAGGAGACCGCATTGCCTTTGGTAATGATTCTTCCGGATTATTTACTCTTTAAACGTGAGAAGAAATGAGTGTAACGAAAGCAAATATAATTCAAGTTATAACACCCAAATACTGATATAATAACACCCAAATATTCCTATTCATGCTTAAAATTTGTTTTGCCATTCCAGAAATGATAATTTTATGTAAAAAAAAAACAACAAATATTAAAAGAGACAGAGGAAGCTATCATTGTCTTCGAAAAAAGACCTATCACCACCCGCCAAAAAAAAAAAAAAAAAAAAAAAAAAAAAAAAATTGTAGCTGCTATTCAGGACTAATAAAAAATGAAAAGCATAATTAGAAGGTTGCAGAGTCATGACAATGCTTTTATCATTTTTTCCACATTTGGAGACAGTAATGACCATAATTGTTGGTTATATAGCTCAATCATTCTCAACACTCAATTAATTGCTGAATCTAGGTTTAATTTAATCTAAAATCTCTATTAAATATAAAAACAAACTTGAAGCCTTAAAAATATTTCAAACTTTTTCAATGGCAGATAAAACCTTAACACGCTCTATGTAATCCTTCTAACAGCAATACTTATAAGAAACACTACCTGTTATCTTTTCCAGGGTTCCTCTGAATTAGATCCAAACGATTTCTTTGAGCAAAAATCATGAAACCATTCATAGGTCTTCTCGTTTTTTCATCTTGATTCTTTGGTTTCTTCTTCTTCTTTTGAGTGTCAGAAGGCAACACGGTAGAAGAGTCTTTGGGAAGAGAGCATACAGGTGGGGAGGCTGAGCAATGAAGAGAAGCAGCGTTGTCTAATTCACTCTATAATAGGAACAAAGTATAACTTAAAACCTATCTCATATTACGTCAAAATCCTGGGTTAGAAGGACAGTCCCTTCTGGGTAGATGTCCTGATGACAAGTATTTAGGGACCCTCTTATTCCTCTCCTCGTCAATATTGGATTGCATCTGGACTCTAAAGGGTACAACGAGGAAATTCCAACAATCCCCACTAATAGATATGCTGATGAAAAGAAACTAAAAAACAACACCTCCCTTCCCCCCACCATGGGTCGTTTTGCAGCCGCAAAACAAAGTAGGTGCATCTTTCATAAATAGTATTCAATCTCCATCAAAGTTGATATCAAAGAGTTTTTGAGTCATGATTACAGATTTGTCCTTGAGTGACTCAGGACACAATTGACCTCAATCTAGGAAGAAAATGGGAGGGGGGCTCAATTAAACCTATCCATTTAAACATCTATAAAAATAGGCTACCGGATCCAAACCCAACTTGGTAGGAAGTAAGAGCCAAACTCTTTAGTTAGGCATTTTGGGGGGTCCATATCTGATCTGACCTCTATGCAGGGAGAGGGCTTGTAAAATGTTGCCATCAAGGCATCTACAAAATGGATTTACCCTATCTTGCTAAACTCGGTCGGAAGTCAGAGCCAGTGTCCAGCTAATGCCTTTACAGAATTGGCATCAGATGCTGCCTGTCCTAAATAGAGAAAAAGGGAATTTTTTTTTAATATGGCACTAACTAGGACGAGGAGTTTGATTTTAGCAAAATTTGGTAGAGAGGGACAGCTAATTTTCACGAATTGCATTTTTGATACCCGGATCTGATATAGCCTACATTGAAATGCTTAGCCGAATTATTTTCTTCCCACAAACAGGACCAAACTGCTTGGATATAGGTTTTTATGTGTGTAAGAATAAGAATATATCCAAAAATCGGTAACACATTCTAGAAAACTAAACCGGGAATTTGCTAAATACATTTCCCCTTTTGTAAAATATTTAAGCAAAATATATTTGTCGGAAAGAAACTTCTTTTCCTTTGGAATTTCAACTTCCTAGGTGTGCCGGAGACAGCTTTAAGCATGAAATTTTACATCCCTTTATCACCCACACTTTCACGTTCACACAAAACACTTTTTTCCTATCGAAGGAAGGTTAGGGAGTAAATTCTCAAGTCTTACACTAATATGAAAGACATCTCCCAGTAAGTTGAAAAACTTAATCTTAAAAATGCACCTCTTAAGACTTATGCCGCGCCTGGCTTCTTCCCTGAAGATTTGGGCTCATTCATTCATTTCTGACACAGAAATGAACAAATCAACACAGAAGAAGGATACAAATTATTAATACACCCAAGTGTGGAAAAATTCCCTCTAATTTGAAAGGTTATATATAGTTTTTTTTTATACTTTTAACCAATTACGTATATCAGATTCACCGCAAGATAGCATGTTGCCCCTATTTGAGCAAATATTGGTGTTTGGCAGCATTGGGACGGCTTGGCGGCATTGGGGCGGTGTTTGGGACACAAATCGGCAATGTTGTGACATAATCTACTTTGGGACCTAAAAAAAGGAGTTGAAATCTACACTGCAATGAGTCCTCTTCCGACACGCTACGACAGCTTTCACTAAAAATCCAATCTTCGTTACCCAAAGACATGTAAGGTCGGAATAGCTTACTAATTACTATTTCTAATTGCTAATAGCTTACTAATTCCAGTACACCAGGAAACTCAATAAATAAAATAGATCACATGATAATATCCCCCTTCGGTATTAGGAGTTCCATGACCTCCTTAGAAACTGCATCAGTTAAACAATTTCTTAGTCATGCCAATTATTTTAATTTGGTTCCAGGTGACGGGGTACCTAGGAAGTATTTCCCTGTCTTTTTCCTTGGCTAGAAAAAATATGGATAACTGGTAGCAAACATAATATTAGTTCTTATTTTTATATAACTTATATCAGTCCCTCCCCCTCCAATCCCAAGCTTCTTTTACAGTTTTTCTATAATTTATCATCCTATGCATGCTCTAGGCAATACTCCTCACCTGGAAATATCTACCTCAATCCCTCCAAAGGGCACTGAACTTGGAAAAACTTAGCGTTTTTCATAAGTTTTCGCATTTTATGAATACCATTCATTTTAGCCCTAACAAGCGACTCTTGAGAGTACATAAAGAGATAGCCGAGAAAAAAACCCTTGTTTGATTTGCCGTTCAAAATTCTATCTAAATATAAAAAAAACATTTTTATTGCAATTATCAATGGATATATTTTTAAAAAAATCTCTGATAAAATGAAGAAAAGGATTTCTTGTTCAAGATAATTCACATTGTAAATGGGCTGGGTAAAAAATAGTTCTCATTCCAAACACTGTTTTTATAATTTGAGAAAAACTTTCACAGATTTTCTGTAATTGATGCATGAACGAATTCCAGAAAGTTTCTGTCACATTAATCTACTACAATCTTTAAATATATAGAAGGTAGTAAATATAAAAAGCTATTTTTTAAGTAAGGGACAAACACTGTAGGGTGGGGGACCGAAACATATTTTCTTTTTCTTTCTTTGTTACTTTTTCTTTCGATGTTGTAATAAAGTATGCCTGTTTTTTTCCACTTTCACAAATTTCTTATATTCTTCAAAATATACTTTCACAAATTTTCTCACGTAATATTTCACGCTTTCTTTTCTAGAGGGCGGGGGGAGTGTTACACAGAAGAATTTTTTTTTCAGTTTTCTTCCTTGCATATTGTTGACTGTTTTCAAATTATAACAGTTTTTGTAGCAATAATCCCATCAGTACTCACCCGATGTACTATAATGTTATCTATATTACTTTATTAAAATCCCGAGCACCAAAAATTAGCAATGAGGTACCCCCAATTTTAAATTCTGGGTGCCGAAATTTCTTTGGTTTCGTAAATTGGTAAGCTCCTATCCCGACTTTAGATCCATGCAGAACCGATCTTTCAAAGATTTCCTTTCAAAGACTCTTAGACATGTTGAATGTAATAATATAACCGCATTCCAAATAGCACCTCATTTTACGAGTTTTTTTTCCCTATTTTATAAAATTATACAGCCTTTCTTTTACTAATAGCTTTTGATGCGTGACTTTAAACTTAATGACCTTTACCTATTTTTAACGAGAATAAACAGCAGATTTTTTTTTTACCGTCAAGCACGCGTTTATAAGAGCTTCGGTTTCATCAGAGTAAGCGAAGTGCCGGCCCATATCTGCTTTAGAACTTCACAAAGGTGAGATTAAGGACAGAGGTTATCACTAGTGAAAAAGATTGCATTCGAATAGCCTGGATTATTCATGGAAGTGTAACGTTATAGATTGAAATTAATTATATCAATAAAAAAAAGAACAAAAAATAAATTTATTAATACAACTTAAAATTTTTTAAGTAAAGAAAAGCTTGCGTTTATAAGAGTTTCAGTTTCTATTGGCTTTTATAAGCATATAAAAAATTTACGAGCTTCTGTTTTGCGTAACGTATATGTTTGTTTAATGCATGCTTACACTTCTATTTAATTTTCAGATATGTTTCATTCTAGGTCAAATTAAATCGCTACCTGACAAGATCTAGGAGTCAGTTATTGACCCCTCAGGTTGTAAAAAGATTTTCGTTTATTTCTATATCTTTATGAGCTTCTTTTTCGGTCAATGAGCGGTCAAAGAATCCACTGTTGAAAAAGAACGATATTTCATCTGTATAGATTCAATACTTTCATTTTCGTAATTTTTTTTTTGCTTTTTTTACATTTTTGTCGTTTTCTTAAATTTTTGCTGTTTTCGCAAATTTTTGTTTTTTTTCGTAAATTATGGTTGTTTTCGTACATTTTTGCTCTTTTTTTTCATAAATTGCTGTCTTCATAAATTTTTACTCTAATCATAGAAAAATTATGCAAAATTTGGATTGGATCACATTTTTAAAAAAAGGTGCTGAAACGAGAAGAAAATCATTAAATATTAATTATTATTGACTACCAACATTTCATAACTTGGGTGTACAGTTTTTTCGTGGTATTGTGCAATATTTTGTTGGTTACCTTGTAATTTTTATTCTTCTTTGCTCATTTCATCATTTTTTTCACAAATTCGCATAGTATTTTGTTGTGTTTTTGTTTTTGTATGTTCCAGCATAACAGCATTAGCTTTTTAATTATGATTTAATTTAATTTTAATATAATACAATTTAATGTAATTTAGGAAATTTTAATTTCCAATTATTCTGAAAGGCAAAAATTAAACAATTTTAAGTACCGGCAGGTGATTTTAATTAATTATTCCTTTTAACGAAGTTGACCCATCAGCTCTGGATTGAGGCTCAGACCACAGAGGCCCATTGCCTTCACCAAGCCCCCCCCCCCTAAAAAAAAAACAACAACAGCAACAACTGATTATATAGTCCTGCTTGTTGCATTACAAACAAAGAAAAGTATTTTAATAAGTATAAAGTTAAAAACAAAGAGAGAACAAGAATCTCAAGGTCAAGACAACAACCGCGACTGCGGCCAGCAGAAGGAAAAGACAAACTAAAACGACGCAGAGGCATCTACATGTTTCTACAAGGCATCTACATGTGACAAGGCATCTACATTTTTTTTACGAATGTCTTTTACATAGGAAGCAAAAATTCCTGAAGGAAACCATTAAGACCGCATTTAGTATGTTGTTTTTTAAACCCCTTCTGAAGTTAATAATAAAACAAGGCATCTACATGTTTTTTACGAATGTCTCTTACATAGGAAGCAAAAATTCCTGAAGGAAACCATTAAGACCGCATTTAGTATGTTGTTCTTTAAACCCCTTCTGAAGTTAATAATAAAACAAGGCATCTACATGTTTTTTACGAATGTCTCTTACATAGGAAGCAAAAATTCCTGAAGGAAACCATTAAGACCGCATTTAGTATGTTGTTTTTTAAACCCCTTCTGAAGTTAATAATAAAACAAGGCATCTACATGTTTTTTACGAATGTCTCTTACATAGGGAGCAAAAATTCCTGAAGGAAACCATTAAGACCGCATTTAGTATGTTGTTTTTTAAACCCCTTCTGAAGTTAATAATACTTGTTATTATTTTTTTTTTTTTTCTGTGAGTTAGTTTGATTATCCCTCCTCCATATCATACTGTGGCATTTGGAGGAGATGTGTTAATGTTGTTTTTGTTCATGATTGATATTAAATTTTATTTAACATCAATGATTGATTGATATTAAATTTTTACTACATCAGAGTTTTACTACTGATGACGGTCACTGCATATGAGACCGAAATATCTGGTATTTTTTGTGAATTTCTGTCACTGTTTGTGAAACACTGTCTATTAAAAGGATTTTATTCCTATTTGAACTTTTATTTATCGTCATGGAAAAGCAGTCTGATTTTGTTTATTTACCAACTTTCCATTAAAGTATTCTACCAGTAAAGTGATACCTATTTTTACGATCTTTTTTTTTACATTTTACAACCTTAATTCATAACTTTAATTTTCAAGGGCTATATCTGGGACCATCATGAGGAGTAGGATGGATTGTCAGAAAAGTCATGATATTTGGAACTAGCACGAAATAAGAAATCTAATGGTACTGCTTTTATTTGCTTTGAATTTGTCTTTCAGAAGAGGCCAATCAATATAGATTTAATCAGCTTTAATATTATCATATTATTGGTGGTTCTTTATCACTTTATATTTTTAAATTATTTTATTCTGAACTCTTTATGTCGCAACACATTTTGTACATGATTCTGCATATTGATTGTACATTATGAACATATTGTACATTATGAACATATTGAACATATATTGTACATTACTTCAGTTTAGAAAGATTTATAGAGAAATAGTTTTGAAAATCAAGTTCAATGTTGATATATATATTGTTATGAATTAAAATTAAAGTTATGAATTAAGGTTGTAAAATGTAAAAAAAAAAAGATCCTAAAAATAGGTATCACTTTACTGGTTTTATTTAATAAAATTGAAACACATTAACTCTGTTAGTATGTAGGATATACACATTAGTACGTATGTAGGTAAAATGCACTGGGTCTCAAAATGAAATTTCTAATATTCTTTCTTTTCAGGGAGGGGAGGGGTCGTGATTGCCAACGTTTGGTGCAGCCCCACTGGGGTGACATGGCAATACTGCGGTGAGCCATGGGCAGGAGGTGCACCCTTTGACTGACTATACTTTAGAGCCTTCATTTAAAAAAAAAACGTTAAATTAGAGCCTTCATTAAAAAAAAAAAAAAACGTTAAAAAACGTTAAACATGAATTAAGGTTGTAAAATGTAAAAAAAAAAGATCGTAAAAATAGGTATCACTTTACTGGTTGAATACTTTAATGGAAAGTTGGTAAATAAACAAAATCAGACTGCCTTTCCATGACGATAAATAAAAGTTCATATATTGAACATATATTGTACGTTATGAACAAATTGAACATATATTGTACATTATGCATATGATTCGACAGAGCTACTTACTTTAACGTTTTCAGAGGGTGTGTCACAGGTAAACGGCGTTGCAACGTCAATACCGATGTTATCAGAATCAATTTGACTAAGAGATGGAAATACAAACTCCGTTTCTTCTTTAAATATGGTAGGTAAAACACTTGAATCGCTAGATACACTGAAAGAAATTAATTAAGTGTTAAAGTCAGGATGGCATAATTAATTTGACCTTACAAAATTGATTAAAGCTGGTATTATTGAAGATAGCTGTTGAATTACACAGTGATTTTTATTAAATATATTGACAAACATTTAATTATTCTGGCTCTTTTTTTTCTTTTTTAAACTAAGAGATGAAGGGTGATATATACTCTCAATTTAGAAGATTGAGTCTTTAGATGATATCCCAAGATAATGATATCCCAAGATGATATTCCTTAGATGATACCCCAATGTCCCTGTGGAAATTTAAGAAAAAAAAACGACACATCAGTGCTACCCATGCAACAAAAGTGATTTTCCCTTTTTGTTTAAGTCAGGGGAGTGTAAGTTTTCAGTGTGAGGTTTCCAACCATGGCAATTCCGATGTTGTAGTTTTGTTTCGCTATGACGCCGTTTATGAGGGGTGAAGCCTATATTTCAAAATTCTCATAAATTTGTTGTCTAAATGGTATTTTACCATTAAAATTAATCGAGAAAATAGTTACCATTCCTGAATCAGCGACAAATAACCATTTTTACAAACGTGTTTTTAATTTTTGGTTTCTATGGGCCGTGGTTCAACCTTTACTAGGTTGCAGCTATCGCTGCAACCATGAAAAATGAAATGGGACGCGCATCAGGCGTTGAAACTCAGAGAGGAGAGAAACTAACAAAATGAAAAATAAAATCAAAAAGGGTGAAAAAACGAGGATTGTTTCAGCCAGTGGCGAACCATGAAGATGACAAAATATAAGCAAATATTTCGACAAGGACCTCCGCCAAGTCGCCCTCGGTGCTAAACTAAAAAGAAGACAAAGAAAAAAAACGAAAATCTAACCTTTCGAAGTTTACTTTACAAAGACAGAACAGACACTGAATAAAACCAGGCACGAATAAATGAAAATTAATTCACCAAGATGATTTGGCAAGAATTTTTTGCCTTGAAATAGTTTTAGCTGGTCAACAATTTCGTTTTTCATTAGATATGCCAATACGTTCTTTTAATTTATTTTGGTTGATAGTATTGGTTGAGTCGTTCAATATTAGGATTAATGAGATATCTCCAGTACCCCCATTTATTGCTAAATTTTGGTTCATATATTTTTTTTATCTCAATTACCTCTTTAAAAGTTTGTGGTACGCCATTTACAGTTGATATTAAAGTTGCCTCGTCAAACAGAACTAGATGGGTCGGATTTACAAAAATATGCGAAGCCAATGCCAAATCAAAGTTGTCATTGTTATTTTTTAATCTCAGGGACTTACCTATTGAAATTTTGTGCTCATGCAAACGTTCACCTAGTTGTTGATGGGTTCTACCAATGTAAAATTTTCCACAAGAACACGGGATTCTCTAGACACCACTTCCCAGTACCGGGTCCGTTTTATCCTTTCCTGAGTTGAAAAAGTGTTTAACTTTTTGTTCGATTTTGAAAGAAACAGAGAGACTATGTTTTTTAAAAATTTTTCCAAGTTTATCGCCAAGTTTCGGGATGTATGGTAAAACGATGAAAGTTTTTTTTCTCAATTGCTGGTTTAACTGTATCAAGGGGGACAAGCTCCCTCTATTGTTCTTTTATCTTTTTTAATTGTTTATCTGTTATATTTTCAATGTTTTATTGGGTAACCATTGCAGAAAAGAATAACCTTGACATAATTTAAATCAGATTTTAAATAATCACAGGAACAAATTTTTGAAACTTTTTCGACTTATGAGATTACTGCCTCTCTTTTCACAGAAGGAGGGTGATGGGAAGAAAAATGTAGATATTGATCATTATGAGTTGGTTTTATATATATATAATATCCAAGACTAGGATTAGTTTTTATAATCAAAACATCCAAGAAAGGCAGTGTACCTGAATCTTCGAGTTCCATGGTAAACTGGAGATTCGAATCAAAAGAGTTCAAATGTGCCAAAACATCTCTTAGAGAGTCTTATTCATTCTCCCATACAGAAGAGATACCATCGGCGAAACAACACTAAATTGAGTATTTTTAGTAGAAACTGTTTATGACAGATAATTCTGTGAAATGCATGTAAAAATTGGCAAAAGTATGAGGTAAGACAGCGCCCATGGATAAGCCAATTATTTGAAGGAACAAACTTCTTTAAAATTTAAAATACAACGAGAACTTGTTGCAAAGACGGACAAGGGTCATTATTGTATCAATTTCCAAAGTTTTGTAATTCAACCAAGCTGAATTATCCTCTAAATTTCTTTGTCAGGCCTGCTCACATTTATGGACATTGCATGAAGCGTACACAGAAACTGCATCAAAAATAGATAAGATGGTGTTTTCTGTTATGCTTTAACTTTTTAACTTCTCAACAAGATCTATGGAGTTTTTTATATAAGATTTCTGTGTGCTTAAAAGAGGCTTAAAAATGGTGGCTAAGAAGCTTCCTATACCTGTAGCCGGAGAACTATAACATGCTACAATTGGACGTAACGGAATATCTTTCTTATGGATTTTAGGCAGACCATAAAACTTTGGGGCTGAACAACCTTTGGGATAAAATTTTCTGCACGAGGATTTTTTCGGCCACTGGCTGAAAAAATCCTCGTTTTTTCACCTTTTTTTATTTTATTTTTCATTTTGTTAGTTTCTCTCCTCTCTGAGTTTCATTTGTCATGTATAGCCAGTGTGGTCTAAGAATGTATTTGCATCAGGCGTTGCACACGTACGTATATCCGGCATTACCAGGACGAAGATTCGTTTTGGAAAGATATATTTAATGATCACTGAAATATTAAATCTTACCCAAAAAACATATTTCTGAAAAAAAAAATGAATGCAAGGAATGAATATCCGTCTTGCAAGAATAAAGAAAACAACATTCATCATATCCCCTTCTCGTTTTTTTTGTACTCTGTAGCTTGGAATAGAAAAAGTGCAATGAAATAGATCAGATTTTTTTTTAACTAGGATCAACTAGGCTTACCCTAGTGAAAAAAGTGAACTTGATTTTTAAAACTATTTCTCTATAAATCTTTCTAAATTGAAGTAAGCTCTAAATATCTCTAAATTGATAGGCAAACACTTTATTTGCCTCTGAAATTCCTCTGAATTTATGTTTAGAAATTTAGATATACCTTCCAATTACCAATCAAAGTTCCTATTTTCTTAAGGTTGAGAATATTATTATAAAAAAAAAATATTCAGTCAATGTTAAGAAAATGAGAACTGTGATTGATCATAGGAACATATGTATTTCTAAATATATATTCAGACGTAAAAACATCCTCGAATTTCATAAACCCGATTTCCCAGTTATTATTAACAAATTTCTGCTGGCTCGTGGAAATAAATAAACAAGTCATCAAATTCAGTATTTCATATTAAAAAAAGTAACCTTATACAGAATTGGCTTGAGATACAAGACAGCCAGGCTTGACTACACCAGATCAACTAGACTTTATCAAAAGTTGACTGATCTATTCATCAGTACAAAGAGACCTCTTGAGCCTTATTTGAAAATGTTTTGCTGAATAGACGATTTTTGTCACTTTTTTTTGTGGTAAAACAACGTTTGTGACATTTCGTGAGTTGGCAGATATATTCATCTGTACAAAGAGACCTCTTGAGCCTTAGGTTATTTGAATTGGTTTTGCTGAATAGACACTTTTTGTCACCTTTTTGTTACAAAATAAGGTTTGTGACGTTTCGTGAAAGTTGACAGATCTATTCATTTCTACAAAGAAACTTCTTGAGCCTTATTGGAATTGGGTTTGCTGAATAGACACTTTTTGTCAACTGTTTGTGACAAAATAACGTTGGTGACGTTTGGTGAAAGCTGACAGATCTATTCATCTGTAAAAAAAGACCTCTTGAGCCTTATTTGAATTGTTTTGGCTAAAGAGACACTTTTTGTCACTTCTTTGTGACAAAATAACCTTTGTGACGTTTCGTGAAAGTTGACAGATCTATTCATCTCTACAAAGAAACTTCTTAAGACTTATTGGAATTCGTTTTGCTGAATAGACATTTTTTGTCACTTGTTTGTGACAAAACAACGTTGGTGACGTTTCGTGAAAGTTGACAGATCTATTCATCTGTACAAAAGGACTTCTTGAGCCTTATTTGAATTGCTTTTGCTTAATAGATACTTTTTGTCACTTTTTTGTGACAAAATAACGTTTGTGACGTTTCTTGAAACAGCGTAAGTCACATATGTCTTGCTCTTCGTAGAGACCGGCCCCTGCGAAAATAACATAAACTTTGCATAATTTCTAGCCCCTGTCCCCTGAGGCTACGTGGGTCACTTCGTCTCCATAGGCAAATATAGTGTCCTTTTGATTATTTCGAGTAAAATGGATATCTGGAAATGTTGATCTGATTCAATGGGAGTCTAGGGCAGGACCTGGGGAAAATATTCGACGTACGTAACACCTTGAATTATATGTTGTTTTCTTAGACCACACTGCCTTTCTATGACGAACAAAGAATAGCTTTCTATTTGAAAGCTTATTTGCTCTGGGGAAATTCGTATGGAAAAGGGGCGTGTTGCACGCAAATTACTTTCCAATCCTAAAAAAAAAACTACAATGGTTAACTTCGAAATGACTGAGTCTCCCGCCCCCCCCCCCCGTCTCAGTTTCTGAAACAAATCCTTCCTTGCAAATTTTCTAGGGGAAAAGATAAAGGAGCTAGGTAGGCTTCACCTCTTTACTATGTCAACGCTAGTACATTGACTCTGAAAACAAATAATTTAATGTTAAAACTGTCGTGTGTCCTTTACATACACACTGTATAAGTACATTTCTGCGGTATTAACAGTAAATTGGTGGAAGATATTGTACTCGTACAAGCAATTGTGTTGGAAGATTACGATAAAAAGATTTTATTTGCAAAAGTTTTTATTCGACCAAGGGATAACAATTTAAACAATATTAAAATGTAACATTTATATTGTATATTATTAAATACTAAATTATTATATATTATTCTGTATTATTATATATTACTACAATATTATATATTATAATAATGAAGCAGAGAGTTAAGTGAGAAATCGGCCATCCTTGAATCCACTACTGATAAAATCATGTATTTCCGTAATCAGGAAAGTAAAGACAGATAAGAGGACCTAAATATGTTCTATCCAGTTGTCAAAGCAATATTCAAATAAGGTAGCTAAAATACTTTCCGATAAAATGTTGCGCCAAGCATTTTTTGGAGAAATCAATATTGGTATCATCTCTAGAATCTTGTGCAGCATTAAATGTCTCGTTATTATTTGTCATTTAATATAAACAGTCAAATTAAAAGATGGGGCATGGGTGATTCAAGAACAGGGGTGATTCCCAAGGGGAGTTCTGGGAGTAAGACCTGCTTCCAGAAATTGAATTTGGCTACTCCTTATAATGCTGCCACTGCCTTTTCGAAAAATACAAATGAAACATCGAACAGCCCCCCCCCTCCCCAATTTTTTTAGAAAAAGTTACATTTTACTTTAGTACTATCAAGACAAATTTACAAAAGCATGTAAAAATAACCATTGGCTTTAAAATGAATCCTTAAACACCTTCCAATTGTTTTCAAGTGCCTTGCTAGCGCCAGAAAAAAGGAGATACATCAGTGATGCACACGTTTTTCTAGGTTTTCAAAAGGGGGAGGACTGAATACCTCGGGTTAGAGCTACCCATCCCAATGACTATGATTGTGTGATTTTATTTCGATCCACTACCATTTCTAGGGGAGAAAAAATTCTTTCTCTACGTGTCTGTACTTCCATGGCAAAGCAATAGAGTTGCTCTAACTATCCAACCAGAAACAAGATATATGATATGTCAAGTCACTGTCTTGACACTGTCGTGTCTATATACGTTCGTGTAGCTGCAAGGGCGGCATGACAGGATCCAAGAGTCTTAGGATCGGCATGACACTATCCAAAAGAATTTACCCCTCAGGGGGCATCAAGGTCGAACC
Source organism: Artemia sp. Qi Xiang Cuo (assembly GCF_049724085.1). Taxonomy (NCBI): domain Eukaryota; kingdom Metazoa; phylum Arthropoda; class Branchiopoda; order Anostraca; family Artemiidae; genus Artemia; species Artemia sp. Qi Xiang Cuo. The sequence continues at coordinate 74,326,951 of NC_142800.1, forward strand.
TCATCTGGCCCTTAGTGAACACTTTTTTTGTAGTCACTATGTTTTATGAACACTTTTTTGGTGTATGAAGATTAAGGTTGCTTAAGTGACCTAAGTTGTAACCTAAGTGACTTAAGGGGCTGTAATGTGATTAAACTATAACCGCACTACTAATGTCCTTCAAGCGGATTTAAGATTCAATACATTTTTGGGAAAGTGTAGCCTTAATGTAAGAGGTCTTTTACCAGCAGACACAATACTAAATACGTCGCAACCTAGCTAGATAGTACGTAAGGGTACAGTACCGTCTACTGAAACATGCATCTTTTGTGAAGCCCGCTCAAACTACATAAAGGCATACCTGTATCCACTAGTTTATGATTTGAGCCTCTAATAAAACAGTCCTAAGCCACTTACGCTTTAGCTGCGTGCATTTATGAGTATATTGAGCATATAAAAACCGGATGCAAAAATATTTTAAACAGAATAAATTGATATAGTTTATTTTGCAATATTTTGATATTCAACACAGTTGCAAACAGAAGGAGGAGTTAGCCACTCGGAGAATTAATAAGAGGAACTCATTCCAAAGAAATACTTCGGGGAAAGAAGTTTAATGCACGAAAATTCTGATATTCTAAACTCCCTCTCTAGTAGAGCCTTCTGCACATTTTTCCTCCCATTTGACCAGAGATTGTGATAGTATGCGTCATGTAATTAAAATATGTAAATTGATAGTACCTAATCAAAAGATAATATAATTAACATATATTCATAAATAATATATATAATTAACGTTTTAACTTACTAACTCCACTATTTATTGCACTTTTTAATTATAGTATTAATTACTGTACTTAATTAACAAATTATTTTATTTCAAATTTAACTTAGTTAATTAAAAAAATATATTAAATAATTGAATTGACCAAATTAAGTATTTTAAATTAGTTTAACTAAGTTTAATTAAATTATAATTAATCTAATTTAGTTCAGTACAGTATTAACCGTAATTAACATATGAACCGCAATTAATTGACATATTGTAATTAAAATATGTAAAGCGATAGTATCAAACCAAAGGACAACGTACTTTATTTTTCTATCTAAAATTCCTGATGGAGACACAGCTTCTAATAGCGAGGATGGGCAGATGCAAACATCACCAACTTCGAGGAGGCTACAAGCAATGCCGTATCGCTGATATGTAAAATCTGGACAAACTGAGGACCACCCTAGAAGAAATTAACAAGATGTGAAAATCCAACTTTTATGGTATTAAAGTGCATGTTTGTGCAATTGTTGCGACTTCCTTTTATATTCCCAATGAGAAAGTCTAATGAGATCACCTCCCTTATCAATTGAAACTCAAAATTGTTGCAAAAAAATGCAGTTATTTCACGGTTTAATTCTCATCCACTAAGAATTGAATATCTGTTCATGTCTGTCAACAACTCGGACACTTAGAAATAGCTGTTTAAAAACTCGGACACTTAGAAATAGCTGTTTAAAAACTCGGACACTTAGAAATAGCTAGACTCTATTAAGTTGTTTACAGAGAATTTGCACATTAGCAACAAAATACAAAACACTGCAAATAAAATTAAGTCAGTTTCGGTATGGTTATTTTTCTTTGGTGTAATGAATCCATTTTATTCTATATAAATAAAATGAATGAATGTCTGTGTGTTTTTGTGTCCTGTACGCATTACTACAGTGTTCATCCGACCGCCAAGAATCTTTAAGGAATTGTTTAACACTCTTGCGAAGGTTTTACGTATAAAATTCTACCCCAGGACCCTTGTAATCTTTTCAATACTTTTCGTGCTGACCGAGATGAGAGACTCCTGAAAACAGATACTTGACGGTTCCTAAAGTTTATATTAGTCATATTTTCTGGATATCAATTATCCAAATTATTCAATTATCATGTTTTTGGAGGGATTTTCTGCAGAAGGGAATTTTCCGCAGGGTAACAATTTTCTGGGAAGAGAATTATCCACTGGGGAAATTTTCCAGGGGCGATTTTTCGAAATACCTGAAAATTTAACAATACGATCGTTACTAATACGCGGGGGGATTTTCTAGGGGGGGGGGATTTTTCGCGGAAAGGGAGTTTCCATATAAGGTAGGGGAGGGATCTTCTGAGGTGAAATTTCCTTGAATTTCCTTTCTTTTGAGATCACAGCATGGCGCGACGGGTTAGTTAGTAACTTATAATATACAACCAATGGAATGAGTTTTGCGAGCTCCATGCGCTTTTTATTCAATTCGACTAGCTAATGTTCTCCAAAGTCTCTTTCAAATGTAAATTTGAAGTTTGATCGTATCGAAGTCAACTTCAGAACGAGAATAAATTTAACTCCTTCGGAATAACTTAACTTAATATACCCCTTCAAGCAATGCCATGGAAAGTATAAATTTGCAGGCATGTCATTTATGGTACAAATATAAGGGCTATGATATGTTTTTACAGTTTATATATTTATATTGACGAATTGAGTTTTCTACGATAGGAAATAAGCGTTACTGATGAAAAATTCTAATTTAACTTCCGTTTGAATCTACGTACCTTCTTGGGCAAATTTAACAATTTTTGTTTAGTATGGTGATACTAGAACTGTCTGGGTGGCAGCCCTACATTTGCAAAAGAGCAAACTAAACAAACTAAAAGTAGCAGAATTAATTTCACGAGCACGTCAATTAAGAAAAAGAACGGAAACGAAAGAAAAAAATCCCGACAATAAAGAGACAAAGGGTGATATTTACTATCCAGTTGAATATTAAGTCCTCTTGCAAGTCCTTTTTTTGCAATGGACATAAATCCTTGTAGTTGAAGTTTACAAAAAGACCCAACAATAAAGAGACAAAGGGTGATATGTACTATCCAGTTGAATATTAAGTCCTCTTGCAAATCCTTTTTTAGTAATGGACATAAATCCTTGTAGTTAAAGTTGACAAAAAGACTCGACAATAAAGAAACAAAAGGTGATATGTACTATCCAGTTGAATATTAAGTCCTCTTGCAAATCCTTTTCTTGTAATGGACATAAATCTTTGTAGTTGAAGTTGACAAAAAGACCCAACAATAAAAAGACAAAAGGTGATATGTACTATCCGGTTGAATATTAAGTCCTCTTGCAAATCCTTTTCTTGCAATGGACATAAATCTTTGTAGTTGAAGTTGACAAAAAGACCCGACAATAAAAAGACAAAGGGTGATATGTACTATCCAGTTGAACATTAAAGTCCTCATGCAAATCCTTTTTTTGTAATGGACCTAAATCCTTGTAGTTGAAGTTGACAAAAAGACCTGACAATAAAGAAACTAAGGGTGATATGTACTATCCAGTTGAATATTAAGTCCTCTTGCAAGTCCTTTTTTTGCAATGGACATAAATCCTTGTAGTTGAAGTTTACAAAAAGACCCAACAATAAAGAGACAAAGGGTGATATGTACTATCCAGTTGAATATTAAGTCCTCTTGCAAATCCTTTTTTTGTAATGGACATAAATCCTTGTAGTTGAAGTTGACAAAAAGACTCGACAAAAAAGAAACAAAAGGTGATATGTACTATCCAGTTGAATATTAAGTCCTCTTGCAAATCCTTTTCTTGTAATGGACATAAATCCTTGAAGTTGAAGTTGACAAAAAGACCCGACAATAAAGAGACAAAGGGTGATATGTACTATCCAGTTGAATATTAAGTCCTCTTGCAAATCCATTTCTTGTAATGGACATAAATCATTGTAGTTGAAGTTGACAAAAAGACCCGACAATAAAAAGACAAAGGGTGATATGTACTATCCAGTTGAATATTAAAGTCCTCTTGCAAATCCTTTTTCAGTAATGGACATAAATCCTTGTAGTTGAAGTTCACAAAAAGACCCGACAATAAAGAGACAAAGGGTGATATGTACTATCCAGTTGAATATTAAGTCATCTTGCAAATCATTTTCTTGTAATGGAAAGAAATCCTTGTAGTTTAAGTTGAAAAAAAAAAACGACAATAAAAAGACAAAGGGTGATATGTACTATCCAGTTGAATATTAAGTCCTCTTGCAAATCCTTTTTTAGTAATGGACATAAATCCTTGTAGTTGAAGTGCACAAAAAGACACGACAATAAAGAGACAAAGGGTGATATTTACTATCCCGTTGAATATTAAGTCCTCTTGCAAATCCTTTTTTAGTAATGGACATAAATCCTTGTAGTTGAAGTTGACAAAAAGACCCGACAATAAAGAGACAAAGGGTGATATGTACTATCCAGTTGAATATTAAGTCCTCTTGCAAATCCTTTTCTTGTAATGGACATAAATCTTTGTAGTTGAAGTTGACAAAAAGACCCGACAATAAAAAGACAAAGTGTGATATGTACTATCCTGTTTAATATTAAGTCCTCTTGAAAATCATTTTCTTTTATTGTAAATAAATCTTTGTGGTTGATTTTGAAAAAAAAACCCGACAATAAAAAGACAAAGGGTGATATGTACTATCCAGTTGAATATTAAGTCCTCTTGCAAATCCTTTTTTAGTAATGGACATAAATCCTTGCAGTTGAAGTTGACAAAAAGACCCGACAATAAAGAGACAAAGGGTGATATGTACTATCCGGTTGAATATTAAGTCCTCTTGCAAATCCATTTCTTGTAATGGACATAAATCTTTGTAGTTGAAGTTGACAAAAAAACCCGACAATAAAAAGACAAAGGGTGATATGTACTATCCAGTTGAATATTAAGTCCTCTTGCAAATCCTTTTTCAGTAATGGACATAAATCCTTGTAGTTGAAGTTCACAAAAAGACCCGACAATAAATAGACAAAGGGTGATATGTACTATCCAGTTTAATATTAAGTCCTCTTGAAAATCATTTTATTTTATTGTAAATAAATCTTTGTTTTTGATGTTGAAAAAAATACCCGACAATAAACAGACAAAGGGTGATATGTACTATCCAGTTGAATATTAAGTCCTCTTGCAAATCCTTTTTTAGTAATGGACATAAATCCTTGTAGTTGAAGTTGACAAAAAGACCCGACAATAAAGAGACAAAGGGTGATATGTACTATCCAGTTGAATATTAAGTCCTCTTGCAAATCCATTTATTGTAATGGACATAAATCTTTGTTGTTGAAGTTGACAAAAAGACACGACAATAAAAAGACACAGGGTGATATGTAATCTCAAGTTGAATATTAAAGTCCTATTTCAAATCCTTGTTCTGTAATGGACATAAATCTTTGCAGTTGAAGTGGACAAAAAGACCCGACAATAAAGAGACAAAAGGTTATATTTACTATCCAGTTGAATATTAATTCATATTGAAAATTATTTTCTATTATTGTAAATTAATCATTGTATTTTAAGTTGACAAAAAAAACCGTCAATAAAAAGACAAAGGGTGATATTTACTATACCGTTGAATATTAAGTCCTCTTGCAAATCCTTTTTTAGTAATGGACATAAATCATTGCAGTTGAAGTGGACAAAAAGACCCGACAATAAAGAGACAAAGGGTGATATTTACTATCCAGTTGAATATTAAGTCCTCTTGCAAATTCTTTTTTAGTAATGGACATAAATCCTTGTAGTTGAAGTTGACAAAAAGACCCGACAATAAAGAGACAAAGGGTGATATGTACTATCCAGTTGAATATTAAGTCCTCTTGCAAATCCTTTTTCAGTAATGGACATAAATCATTGTAGTTGAAGTGGACAAAAAGACCCGACAATAAAGAGACAAAAGGTGATATGTACTATCCAGTTGAATATTAAGTCCTCTTGAAAATCCTTTTCTTGTAATGTAAATAAATCTTTGTTGTTGAAGTTGAAAAAAAAAAACGACAATAAAAAGACAAAGGGTGATATGTACTATCCAGTTGAATATTAAGTCCTCTTGCAAATCCTTTTTTAGTAATGGACATAAATCATTGTAGTTGAAGTTCACAAAAATAACCGACAATAAAGAGACAAAGGGTGATATGTACTATCCAGTTGAATATTAAGTCCTCTTGCAAATCCTTTTTTAGTAATGGACATAAATCCTTGTAGTTGAAGTTGACAAAAAGACCCGACAATAAAGAGACAAAGGGTGATATGTACTATCCAGTTGAATATTAAGTCCTCTTGCAAATCCTTTTTTAGTAATGGACATAAATCATTGAAGTTGAAGTGCACAAAAAGACCCGACAATAAAGAGACAAAGGGTGATATTTACTATCCCGTTGAATATTAAGTCCTCTTGCAAATTCTTTTTTAGTAATGGACATAAATCCTTGTAGTTGAAGTTGACAAAAAGACCCGACAATAAAGAGACAAAGGGTGATATGTACTATCCAGTTGAATATTAAGTCCTCTTGCAAATCCTTTTATTGTAATGGACATAAATCTTTGTAGTTGAAGTTGACAAAAAGACCCGACAATAAAAAGACAAAGGGTGATATGTACTATCCAGTTGAATATTAAAGTCCTCTTGCAAATCCTTTTTTTGTAATGGACATAAATCCTTGTAGTTGAAGTTGACAAAAAGACCTGACAATAAAGAAACTAAGGGTGATATGTACTATCCAGTTGAATATTAAGTCCTCTTGCAAATCCTTTTTTTGTAATGGACATAAATCCTTGTAGTTGAAGTTGACAAAAAGACCCGACAATAAAGAGACAAAGATGTACTATCCAGTTGAATATTAAGTCCTCTTGCAAATCCTTTTTTTGTAATGGACATAAATCCTTGTAGTTGAAGTTGACAAAAAGACCCGACAATAAAGAGACAAAGGGTGGTATGTACTATCCAGTTGAATATTAAGTCCTCTGGCAAATCCTTTTTTTGTAATGGACATAAATCTTTGTAGTTGAAGTTGACAAAAAGACCCAATAATAAAAAGACAAAGGGTGATATGTACTATCCAGTTGAATATTAAGTCCTCTTGCAAATCCTTTTTTTGTAATGGAAATAAATGTTTGTAGTTGAAGTTGACAAAAAGACCCAACAATAAAAAGACAAAGGGTGATATGTACTATCCAGTTGAATATTAAGTCCTCTTGCAAATCCTTTTTTTGTAATTGACATAAATCTTTGTAGTTGAAGTTGACAAAAAGACCCAACAATAAAAAGACAAAGGGTGATATGTACTATCCAGTTGAATATTAAGTCCTCTTGCAAATCCTTTTTTTGTAATTGACATAAATGTTTGTAGTTGAAGTTGACAAAAAGACCTAACAATAAAAAGAGAAAGGGTGATATGTACTATCCAGTTGAATATTAAGTCCTCTTGCAAATACTTTTTTCGTAATTGACATAAATCCTTGTAGTTGAAGTTGACAAAAAGACCTGCCAATAAAGAGACAAAGGGTGATATGTACTATCCAGTTGAATATTAAGTCCTCTTGCAAATCCTTTTTTTGTAATGGACATAAATCTTTGTAGTTGAAGTTGACAAAAAGACCCAACAATAAATAGACAAAGGGTGATATGTACTATCCAGTTGAATATTAAGTCCTCTTGCAAATCCTTTTTTTGTAATGGAAATAAATCTTTGTAGTTGAAGTTGACAAAAACACCCGATAATAAAGAGACAAAGGGTGATATGTACTATCCAGTTGAATATTAAGTCCTCTTGCAAATCCTTTTTTTGTAATGGACATAAATCTTTGTAGTTGAAGTTGACAAAAAGACCCAACAATAAAAAGAAAAAGGGTGATATGTACTATCCAGTTGAACATTAAGTCCTCTTGCAAATACTTTTTTTGTAATGGACATAAATCCTTGTAGTTGAAGTTGACAAAAAGACCTGACAATAAAGAGACAAAGAGTGATATGTACTATCCAGTTGGAAGTCCTCTTGCAAATCATTTTTTTGTAATGGACATAAATCCTTGTAGTTGAAGTTGACAAAAAGACGTATATCAGGCATCGTAGATGTACGCAAATCTATTAATGTCGGGACAAAGATACAGTTTAGAAAGATATATTTAATAATCGCTAAAATATTATATCCTACCCCAAATAAATATATTTCTGAACAAAATATATTAACGTAGTGAATGAATATCAAATAAAGAAAGCAATATCCATCCCCTTCTCGTTTTTCTCACTCCAACTACTATATACCTGGGACTAGAAAACTTAGTGAAATAGATCAGAATAGTTTAGAAAGTTTTTAGTTTAGAAAATAGAACAGAAATTAGAAAAAAATTATATAGACAATTTACAACGGCATGTTTAAAATATAAGGAGATTAGCCAAATCTTGCTTTATTTTGTGGCCAATTTCGGTATTTCAGCCACATTGGAGGATAACAAACAGAAGAAAAAGACGACAATGAAACTCAGTTATCTCTTACCTGAAATTCTGAAGCGATCTTTTTTCCAGTCCTTTAAGGAGAGCAATAAAAAGAAAATATTTATCAGTAAGGCCAATCGAACGACAAAATTTTAAGTCCGTCTCCGTTATTAATCATAGAACAACATTATTTTTTAATAATAATTACATTTTATTCTGTTTTTATTACGCTCAATGTTTTTTCTTCTTTATGTGATGGGTAACCTAAATAAGTAAATAGCCAGCCTAAAAATTTTACATTTTACAAGCGATAAAAATGCGCTACCAAATACTATTGAGGCAGAGTAATGGGCACCTGAATTAAGGCGCAGATAGAACTCAGTGGCGTTTTATAAAAGCAGTCTGTTATATTCTTAGCAAAACTGAAGGGAAATTTCAAAAAGGCCTCCAATTTCCTTTCAAAAAGGAATGCAGTAGATCAAACGTTATTTTCTTAATCTTGACGTTTTACGAACTTACTTTCCATTAGCAATAGTTCCTGAAATATTTCAGGAAATTTCATATAAAAATCATAAATAAAACTGTAATAGGATTTTTTACCATCTCAATTCAGTGGCTTAAATTGACAAAAACTTATGGGGGAGGGGAACATTGTTTTCTTTTTCAATTAAAATACAATAAAGGTATTTTTCAAAACCTAGAGGAGGGACAAAATATCTATGGGGCAATCAAAGATACATTTAACACATCATGCAAATACTGAATTCAAAACTAATTTTATAGACGTATTTTTCTATTTAAAAAAATGCCTCCTATAGACTTTATATAATGGCGTCAAATAAGAGTTGTTTTTTACCTGCTTTTTAAATACCAATTTGTCGCAGAAGTGTTTTTTTTAGCTTTTTATAAAATATTTCTTTAACATTGATTTTTAAGAACAATTTATGAATCCAAAAAATATTTGAACGGGGGCAGACCGGAACCCCCCCCCCCCCCCTTGATAGAATCCTGGTGTTTTTGGTCTTTCTTTGGGAAACCGTGTGATTGAAAACTTGGGGCCTCTCAAGGCTAGGACTAGTGCGCACCTATGTATGCCATAAAGAAGTGTTTCAGTTGTCCTATTTGCTGCTAACGATTGTTGCCAACAATTTTTGTTAGCTTGCAGGAACATAGATAATGAAAAACAAACGATAGTTACTAACAATTCACAGAGTTTTACCTTGAAAAAAACATGCCCTTTGCCGTAAGATACAAAAAGGGACCTTCAAACATGAACGAAGAATTAAAATAGCATTTGAAACTTCAAAGATTTAGAAAACTTCAAAATCCTTGGAAACTTAAACATGCCGCTCGACTTAAAAACGGGACTTTAAAACTTAGAGAGCTTGAAAAACAGCATTTAAAACTTAATAACAAGCATAAGGATTTAATATAAAAATTGCAAAGCTAAAATTCCTTTAGAGTCGAAAATATTTGACTTCACGAATTTCACGCTCAAAATCCATCAGCATTTCTTCAGCAACGTTTCAATTTGTAGCAGAAATGGTTTTACAATTGTTAAAGACAACTTTCTGTTAGCTCACAAAAACATGCCAGTCACAAAAAGGACGGTCACACTTACCAGTCTAAAAGTATGCCCTTGAAACATTTTAAATACGAGATTCTTACTAATGATTCGTTCAGACGCATGGAAAAACCGATCGGTACGAGGGGAAAAGTGTTCAAATGATGGATACAATCTTTTTTTTTAAGCATAGATAACGTCCACTTGTACGCGCCGAGTCTCTAAGCCAAGTGTACTTTTTGCCAAATATCTTCCTCTTTCGAGTTAGTTTTATACAAAGCATTAGACTACTTATGCTGGATTAAAACTGATGGTTCTGGATAAGAACCACGAAGTCTAGAACTTTCGCGTGCTTAACAATTCACGTATTTTCTACTTTCAAAAATGCTTGCTCATTTTGGCTCGACGACACACGAAAAACCAATCGGTGGCATAGGGAAAACAGAAACATTCCTTGCCCAAAACTGATTGGTGCTATCGAAAAAATTGATTAGTTTTGAGGATCTCCCCATGCGTCTGAACTGGGTAGAAGCATCAGCGGTAGTTCTAAGCCTGGGCAGGGTGGGCACCTGCCCCCCTCTCCCAAGTTTCTCTGGCATCCGACGTTGAATTCCTTTTATTTTGTATTTTTATACTCCTATGGCATATTTTCCCCCATCCCAGAGTATGAGGCCCAAAACCGCTATTGATAAGCATGCAAATCCCTTTTCAGTTTTCATCATCAAAACCTATCTATCAGCTGTCTTTTTGACCTATTAATCAAAAAAAACTTTCCGAAAAATAAGTTTTTCAAAGAACAATTATGGCCATTTTAAACTTAAGCTCAGCAGATAAAAATACCTTTTAAAATTCAAAATAAAAACGACCAGAAATTACTATTGAAGAGTAAATGAAGCCCACAATGAACAGAAATTAAATTAAAAATCATAGCAAAAACATACAAAAAGTAATGATATAAATGAATAAATAAATCTTAAAGCGAGCAATGCTTAGATTGAATATGAAATGATATTTAGATTGAACTGAATATGACCTCCTTCTCTCACTGTAAAAGTCTAAAACCTACTGCGTCATTGGCGCTTTACTGAAAACCAATTTTGTGACAAATATTTTCTTTTGTACTAAATATTGAAAATAAACATTAAAATTATAGTAACATCTTGAACTGATGAGCTTTCGGCAATTAATATCATTATACATCAAATATTCAGTTTAATTTATTAGCTCTTTTTAAATTTGTTTTAAAAAGACGAATATAGTTTCCCTACAAACAAGTGATTGGATACTGCCTCCTTTCCTAACTGTAAATAAAAACCAAAGCCTACACCGTCCTTGGCGCTTCACTGAAAACGTTTTGTATCGCAAACATCCTCTTTTCCAGTTCCTGCAGCATTTAAAGTAGACATATAATTGAAGTGAAATAAATTATTGAACTAATGGTTCTTTAATCAATTGATATAATTATACATCAAATATTCAAATTGATGTTGTTTATACTTTCCAGGACTGTTCAAGACGCATGTAGTTTTCTGTAAAGCGCCAATGAAGCAATAGGTTTTATACTTTTACAGTGAGAGAAGGAGGTCATACCCAAACTCTTGTTTGTGGTTATTTTTGTTCGTTTCAAGCTTGATTTGCATATTCAATTTAAGTTTTACTCGTTTTAAGATTTATTTATTAATTTACATTAATATCTATTGTATGTTTGTTTGCATTGATTGTTTATTTAATTTCTGTTCGTTTTAAGTTTCATTTGTACTTCAAGAGCAAAATATTTTTTTTTTGTTTTAAGCTTAATTTTCATATTTAATCTAAGCATTACTCGCTTTAAGATCTATTTATTCATTTATATTATTACTTACTGTATGTTTTTGCTATGATTGTTTATTTAATTTCTGTTCGTTTTTGGTTTCATTCCTTTTTTGATATTAATTTCCGGTCATTTTTATGTTTAATTTTAACAGGTATTCGTATCTGATGAGCTTAAGTTTAAAATTGCCTTGAATTTTATTTTAAAAACTTATATTTTTCAAAAGTATTTTTTAATTATTTTTTTTAGTTTTTGATAGCAGAAAATTTCAAGTTTTTAATAATTCCTTATTTAAAAATCAAACTTTAAAAAAAAATCAAATATTCATCAAAGTATCAAAACTGATATCAAAGTAACAATATCAAAGGGAAAAAATGGGTTTGTGTGAACCTCAGACTTTTTATTATATGATGTTTGAACTATTTTTCACAAAATTGCTATCTTAACATCTTTATCAGGTGAGTTTAGGGAAAAAGGGCGTAGGGGGACTAGATTAAGCTTCGGTCTGTTTTGACTCTTTAAAAGTGAACTAGAACTTTCAATTTCCAATCAAATGAGTCCATTCTGAAGTTTATACGAGCATCCCTTCCATAAGAACCATATATGCCCCCAGGGCATAACTTATAACCCTTGCCCCTGAAGAGTGTGGGGGGAGTGTCCTGCTCAAACATATAATTTCCAGAATTTTCAACTAGGTTGAACAAAATGGCTATATCAAAATTTTGATTGGATGTGTTTGGGGAAATGGTGGGCGTGGAAGGGATGTCAGTTGCCTTAAAATCACTTTCGACTATTAAAAAGGGAACTAGCCATTTAAATTTCCAATCGAATGAGCCCTTTCTGAAGTTTCTACGACAATTTTGTCTATACAAAACCTTAAATGCCCCCAGGGCATAACTTACAACCCTCGCACTGAGGGCTGTGGGGCAAGTGTCATCCTCAAAGATCTAATTCCCAGAACTTAAAACTACGCTTAATAAAATGGTTATCTCAAAATTTTTATTGGATGTGTTTGGGGGAATGATGGGCGTGGGGGGGGGGCAGTTACCCTCCAATCACTTTCGACAATTAAAGAGGGCACTAGCCCTTTGAATTTCCAATCGAATGAGCCTTTTTGAAGTTTCTACGACAACACCTTCTATAAAAACCATATTAGCCCCTAGGGCATAACTTAAAACCCTTGCCCTAAGGGTTGTGGGGGAGTGTCCTCCTCAAAAACATATTTTCTATCTGGACATCAGCTATGCTGAACAAAATTGCTATCTCAAAATTTTGATTGGATGTGTTTGGGGGCGTGCGGGGCGTGGGGGGGATATTTCCCCTCTAGTCACTTTTGACTATTAAAAAGAGCACTAGTGATTTCACGTTCTAATTAAATTAGCCTTTTTTGCAGTTTTATCACAACACTTTCTATTAAAAAATTACTTGACCCCTGGATATAACTCACAACCCTTGCCCTGAGGTTGTGGGGGAGTGTCCTCCTCAAAAACATATTTTCTATCTGGAAATCAACTATGCTGAACAAAATGGCTATCTCAAAATTTTGATTGGATGTGCTTGGGCAAATAATGGGCGTGGGGGGGGGCTAGGTGCCCTCATATCACTTTCGACTATTAAAAAGGGCACTAGCCTTTTGAATTCCCAGTCGAATGAGCCTGTTTTGAAGTTTCTACGACAACGCCTTCTATAAAAACCTTATATGCCCCCAGGGCATAAATTAAAACCTTTGCCCTGAGGGTTGTGGGGGAGTGTCCTCCTCAAAAACATATTTTCTATCTGGAAATGAACTTTGCTGAACAAAATTGCTATCTAAAAAAAATTATTGGATTTGTTTGGGGAAATGATGGGTGTGGGGGGGGGCTAATTGCCATCCTATCACTTTCGACTACTAAAAAGGGCACTAGCCCTTTGAATTTCCAATCGAATGAGCCTGTTTTGAAGTTTCCACGACAACGCCTTCTCTAAAAACCTTACTTGCCACCAGGGTAAAGTCAAACCCTTGCTTTGAGGGTTGTGGGGGAGTGTCCTCCTTAAAAATATATTTTCTATCTGGAAATCAACTACGCTGAACAAAATGGCTGTCTCAAAATTTTGATTGGAAATAAGGTGGGTTTTTATTTCCAATAAGAAAATTATTGGATATTAAACAACAAAGACTTTTTTTTAACAACAAAGTTTTAGCTAGTATTTTTGTTTATTATGGGGCGTTAACATTTGTTTTTATGTTTCAAATTTCTCAGAAGTGTATAACAAATTTTAGCCAAAGTACCAGCGGACTTTCATTGATAATATTACTATTATTTAACTATCTTCTATTTCTTACTTTTTTTTTATCTATCCCACTATCTTTTAAAACATGCTTTAATTTTTCTTTAATATAATTTAAAAAGCATATTTCCACTTTTGCCAGAACTCACGGAGGAAAAAAGTAATTTTACATGAAAATATGGTACCTAGAAGTCATTGATCATAGATTTTATTGGATTACAATTTGTAATTTCTGGCGAGGCTGACCCAACTGGATGAAGTCTTAGGCCTCAAAAGGCCATTGCCTCCACACCCCGGGTAGCTGAGCTTGCAGGTTACACCTATGACCTCCACCTCAAGCCAGGACTTGAGACTAGCAACACAAGAGCTCGAACCCACGCCCCAAACGAAATGAGATTACAAGTCCAGTGTGCCATCCGCACGGCCTATTTATTAAGAGAAGATATCTCAGAGGGTTGTTGTTCTAGGTGAATGAAACTTTCAGGAATGAATATGCCATTTTAAAGTGAAATTAGTAAGCAATTCAACTAATGCCCTATTTCTACTTAACTGATTACTCCATCTAAGACTCGTGGCGTCTTTTTAAGCTATAAACACAAATTAGTGGAGAAATCATGAATCATTTACAGATAAAGCTTCAAAATCGAGCCTTAATTCCCGACATGAAAAAAATGACCGATTCTATACTCTACAAAAATGTTCAAAGTGGCAAGTAGAAATAGATGCTATAGGTGAGAAATGATACACCCAGAGTTCGTTTAGTAATTCCTCTGTTTTATCACAAGTACAAATCTAAGCAATTACTTCATCTGCAATTAACTAATTATGGTTTTTGTGAGCAGCGGTAATTTTTTACCCCATACAGATATTTATAAAAAGATCATGAAAGCAATAAAGATAAGGAACAACAACGTATTCCTGACATAGAACGGATACCAAACTCTACACCTGGCAACAATGTTCAAAGTGGGTAGCAAAAATGGAATGATAAAAAGAAATGATGCCCCTAGAGTGAGTTCGAGCATCCTTTATCCGGCTAAGCTTAACTTCCACGGATATAATCTGCTAAAGTTACCTACAACTACTTATCCGGCCATGTGTTAGCTGACATACTTATAGACAACTCGGCGAATAACAATGATAATCATATGTATTTCAACGCAAACACAGTTTATTTCAAGATCCCTGACGGTGTGTCACTTTTCCCTATTACTGTCACTTTTTTCTCTGTCTCTACTCCCATTATTTTTTTTTATTTTTTACATGATGAAATTGTCTGCCTACACATGGCGTCACTTATCCTGCATGTTCTGGGGTTCGAAGATGTAACTAATCGGACAACTAATTTAGAATCTTTCAAGTAGCAACCCTTCTGGCGTCTGACACCGGTTACGTCTTTTTAAACGCTAAGGATAAGTGACCTTAGTACGCTCAAGCCCACTTTTAAACACTGTCCAGCAATGCCATCTGTTTTATCACAGGATTACCTCATCTATGCTTAACTAATTACCACTTCTATGAGCAGCAGTGGTTTTTACCGCAAACAGACGTTTGTGAAAAGAAAATAAAGGACAAGAAGGAGATAGAAATGTCCCGTGGTTTTGCAGTGGGATTGACCTCAGCTTGATAATACAGGACCAATAGTTCAAATTCAGCAGCAGGGCCCTAAATTCAATTCCAGTGACGAGATTATGCGAAAGCGTTTCAATACTAACCCAAATAAGAAGAAGAAGAAGGAGAAAACAATAAATTAGAAAAATCAAACCTTTATTCCCGACATAGAAAGGATGATCAATCCTACACTCTGCAACAATATTCAAAGTAGGCAGTAGAAATGGGGTGAGATAAAGAAATGATACACCCAAACTTTGTCCAGTAATGCCATCCATATTAAGAACTTTCAAACCATGAGGAGCAATAGTGGCACCATTATTTTGCACTTTCTCTTTTTGCGCAAGCTCGTCTGAAAAGGTGAACCCTTGAAGATGGGGCTGATCTAAGCCAGTTACTTCGTTCGGTAAGAAACGGATCTTTGTTCCTGAAAAATAAAAAGGAAACTTTAAGTCAAGGGTATACAAAATTGAAACTATACAAAGAAACTTATAAAATAACAAAAATATGCCAAAATTTAGTACAGCATTGAACTTTCACAGTCCATAACGGCGGTGCTGATCTTTATTTCATGGCCCTTTAGCCAAGAAGTGCAATGGGGGTTAAGAGCCAGCCAACCTGTGCTTTAACATACCCTTTCTGCTTACATTCCACCTAATTTTTCCAGGTACCCATTTAAAGCTGGGTTGACACTTGCCGAGCTTACAGAGTCACGCCACTGACCAAACCAAATAAACGGTCACACCAGGAATCAAACTCGCCCCCTTTGGACAGAAGATTCCAATTCTAGCGAGCTACCCATTCGGCTACGACGGGTCAATTGCATGCCGAAAATGGGAATCCAATCAAAAACCTGGGTTGATAAGAAAAGGGCCAACATTTTGGTGTCCTAGTAGAGTAATACCCATAAGCACCCAATGTTACTGAAGCCACATTCTCAATAAGACTGAACCAATTGAGATTTGGCTAAGTGCTAATTTGGGCCGGTCAGATTTTTCAAAGAACGAAAAATTCTGATTGGCTAAGAAATTCTGTTAAAAATTCTGATTGGCTGACTGTAGATTAGCACTAGCTAAATCTTGGTATTGCTAAAGTTTCATTGTCAATGGGGTAGAAGCTATTGATAGAAATTATTAAAACTGGAATCATAATTAATCAAACTAAGTTTTCTTTTAACATTATCACTGAAAAAAATTTTGAAGGGAAAATAGTCATTAACAGTTTGGTCATTAAAAGATTAATGCAAAACAAAAACAATTTCTGTTGAAAAATAGATTATTGCAAATCTGTAATTCATATAAATTCAAAAAGAAGGTATACACAGCGTATACTTTAAACAGGTATAAAAAACGTAAATTTCACTGGAGAGCAAAAAAAAAAACAGAAAAAAGTACCAAATTTTCTGATTATTATTGACGAACAGCTGTTTGTAAAAGTCTTTTATCTTCCCTTAAGAAAAAATACAGATCTCAAAAGGTCCAAGCTCAGGCTCTTTTCATTTTAAAAAATGAGATGCATTGTATTTTTGGAAACGAACCATTTAAGAACAATTAGAATGAAGGCATAAAAAAGCGGTACTAACCAAACGTATTTACATTAGCTGAGTGAGTTATAACTATAATTTTGACTAAAAGGACCCCATACCGCCTTCTGGGTTATCGCAAGTGAGGTAACAAAGGCTAAAGTTACTTTTTTATTTGCTTCTTCAATTAGACAAAATTAAGACGGAACCATTCCCTATGATTTATTAAATAAAAAAAAACAAATTTTTCCAACTTAAAGTAAGGAGCAACATTCAAACTTAAAACGAACAGATATTATTACGTATATAAATGGGGTTGCCCCCTCCAAAACACCTACATCGCAGTAACAAATACAATGCGCAAACAATGGGCAAATTTTATAACTTAAAGACCTTTCCCCTGGGGCTTTTGGGGATCATGTTATATCCAAATGCATAGTCATTGGTTCTTTCAACTATGATGAACAAAATGGCTATCTCAAAATTTTGATCAAACGATGTTGGGAAAAAAGGGGCGGGGAGGGGGCCTAGTTGCTCTCCAATTTTTGGTCACTTAAAAGGGCACTAGAACTTTTAATTTCCGTTCGAATGAGCCCTCTCCCAATATTCTAGTACCATTAGGTCGATACGATCACCCCTGGGGAAAAAAAAAAAAAAAAAAAAAAAAAAAAAAAAAAAAGTAACCGTGTTCTTTCTTGGGGCAAAAAAAACAAAATTCCAAATTTTTTCAGATAGGAGCTTGAAACCAATACAGTAGGGTTCTCTGCTACAATAAATCTGATGGTGTGATTTTCATTGAGATCAAATGATTTTCAGGGGTTGTTTCCCCCTTTTTTCGAAAATCAGGAACATTTTCTCAGGATTGTAACCTTTGATGAGTAAACAAACTTAATGATATTTTTATATATTTGAAATCAAAATAAAAAGCCAATTCTTTTGATATATCTATTAGTATCAAAATTCCGTTTTTAGAGTTTCGGTTACTATTGAGCCGGGTCGCTCTTACTTAAAGTTTGTTACCACAAACTGTTTGATTAATTCTTTAATCCTATATATAGCCAATAAATAGCTTAGTAAATAGATGTCATGAGATAGATAGCATTAAAAAAATTCGCAATTAAAAACTGAAATTAGGGAGGTTTGTTTCAAATATTTTTTACCTAAAACCAATTTAATCATCTTTAAAATCTCGCTGCCCCACCAATACCTTATACTCATACTCTGAATGATCTCCATACTCATACTCCTCTCAATAAAAATCTTACATCCAGTTACTTAACTTATTTTAATTGTTTTTACACAAGTGAAATTACCGACAACCTTGTGATCCTCGGGCCCCGAGTCACAGACTTCAATTCTATCGCGTCATTTTTACCTATAAATTCTTTTTTAAGTTTATTTTAGCAACAACAAAAAATCGGCCATAAATTCATTTTAAAGTACAATAGCTCTTGGGCAATACTTTTCAGTAAAGAGGAATTCAGATGCCGAATCTGATACGTTTCTTTTATGTGTGTCAAATCTCTTGATTTACTATTAGCTTAGTATGTTTTGAATCTTAGTTGCGTACATATCTTGTGTCTTAGTATCTGTTCGTTTTTTTTTACTTAAAGTTAATTCATTTTTACTTAAATGAATCATTTATTAAAAATTCAAAAATGATTTTGATTTCCCAAATTTAATCAGAAAATACACAACCATTTTCGCCCTTGGCTAGCAATATTATGGGTTCGAATCGAGGCACATCGAAAAATGGAGACCTTGCAGTTTTCAAGCATAAAAATAATAATAATTTATTTTTAACCCACATCATACACAAAAATGATAATTGTGGAGTATAACGAAAAAAGGAGATAATACACTACATACATGAGTACATAAAACTTAAAAACTTCACAAGAGCAGAGTAACCAAAGAAAAGAAAAACATTCAAGATACAAAACACAAAAAAATGAAACTATAAAGACAGACCAAGACTTAATGCAGCAGACCAGGACTTGATGGAGCATCATTTAATGATTTAGAACTTCATATTTGAAATGTTTGAATATTATCTGTTCATGAATATAACGAATTTAAATTACTATTGCGGAAAGATCAGGAAAGATAAACCAGAAATTTCAGATACCGGTAATAGTCAATCTTGATCCGTTCTGAATCACTTTTATTGAAAATACTGCTAACACCAGCATAAGAAAGTACTGAATGGTCACAAAAGCCACAGTACAGTCTGGATTAAGCTCGTCTTCGACATTCGGTCTTCAAAATTCGTCTTCTAAAGTACTGAATGGTCACAAAAGCTACAGTACAGTCCGGATTAAGCTCGTCTTTGATATTCAGTCCGATTTCCAACAAAACTGCTAACACCAGCATAAAAAATAACTGAATGGTCACAAAAGCTACGCTACAGTTTGGATTAAGCTCGTCCTAGATATTCGGTCTTCGAAATTCGTCTTCGAAAGTACTGAATGGTAACAAAAGCTACAGTATAGTTTGGATTAGGCTCGTCTTTGATATTAAGTCCGATTTCCAACATTTTCGAATAACGTACCTTAAGTTTTATTTTAACATCCCTAAGAACTTGAGACCAGAAAAGGCCAAGTAATCTACAAAAAGTGAGATCTAGGTAGAAAAAATAATTTACTTGTGGAACAAAAAAAGGTTACAGTTCAAGGAATCAGATGCAATAACACCGTTAAACTCAAGGTATTCACATTTATCTACATTAAGAATAACCCTAAGAACACGTTCTTTCGAGCAACTAACTGGACAGAACATGACAGGCCAACTTGAAAGCGGCCAACACGACGTGACAGGCCAAATCATCTGCATAGGATAAATAAGATAAGTTTGGAAAACCTGTCTAAAAGGTACTTTTAATCCCAGGCGGTACACTGGCAAAAAAAATGCGGTAAAAATACGAGATAAAAAAAAAAACTCCACCTTGCCTAACTCCACTAAACACAGGGATATGTCCAAACAATTAAACAAAGCCCGACTTGAGCTGCAAATAGGAATGCAAATACCAGAAGTTCAAAGTCACTGAAGCATTGACCCCGAGGTGATGCAAAGCAAACCATGTTTGCTAATGGTAAACACTATCAAATGCTTTTGAGATATATAAGGTGAAAAAAATGAAGACTATAACGATATTGACTAACCTTCTTACAAATGTGAACTAGCGCCCAATGAGCATGTTGACAACTATGATGTTCCCTGAAACCAAATTGATTGATATCCTGTTTAACCAAATCAGAAATATGTCTGCAAACAAGATTAGAATATTGGAAGCTACAGTGATGACAGTGATCAAATATGTTTCTGAAGCATGGGCGATCATTGATCAAATATGTTTCTGAAGCATTTGCAAGATGTTTTCCAGAAAAATTGCCTACGGATTGTTCTGGGTACCTGGCTGACTGACGGTATTTCAAACAGTAGGTTTTACGAAAAGTGTACTTCAATCCCGCTTTCAATGGCTATAATGAGTTAAAGGTTGAGATGGTTACAGCACGTTCTGCGGATGAAGGATGACATATTGCCAAAGATTGTCCTTTATGGGAGATTCCCGGGAGAAGGTAAAGAGGGATGCTTTGAATAGATTAGGATGGAGGAGGAGCGTGCGTAGCTGTATTGGTCTCAGGCGGCTTGGTGCTGCGGTGAGTTGTTAGTAGTAAAAGTAGTAGTAGAAATATGTCGGAGCAATAGTGTCAACATGTGGATAGTCTTTGTTCACCATCCACAACCTTTATCTCTCGGGGCAAGATGTGTCTTTTATTGCACATGCTGATTATAGTATTTTGTTGAGTCGTTCTAAAGCTAGTTTAATCGATAATTTTAATACCTTTTCCAGTATGCTTAAACATAGAGGCCTTCTATCATTGTTAAAAAATGTCAATATTTTCAATGACAATAACCGAGCTGAACTAATTTGCAACAGGAGTACTTCATTCCCGGTTTTTGATACTGCTCTTTATTTGGAGTTACCTTATTGTGCTTCAGCTCGAAGTTTGAAGTCAATACTAATTTTAAATATTCAAGAAAAAATAGAAAGGCATGTGGCTCAATGACACGGCTTCGAGGTATCATACCGTCGTGAAATTTTAGGTTCTCTTTTTAGTGCAGTTATCCTCCTGCATTTTCTCTACCCTGTCCTTCTTTTCCGAGATTTTATAATCTGCAATTTTTCTTCAATTTGCGTTTGCTATTTTAAATATCGTAAATTTTTACTTGGTTTTCCAATTTGAGTTAGTAATAACGAATTGGTTTTGAGATTCAAATTAAAGAGCCGTTGGAATTGGCTAGGATTAAGAGGGATAATTTTTACCGTTAATCTGAAAAATTTTTCTTTATGCATAACCTTTTCCTTTTTTTCCCCAGAATTTAAATAATGTTTGACTTTGTATTGTTGTGTGTGTTTTTTTACATATTTATTTTTTTACATCTTTGTTGATGCATTTCATTTTGTATTTTATATACTTCTCAATTTTGAGGGAAATAAATAAATATATTCTCAAAAAGCTTATTTAAAGCGTACATACTACTGCAATAAGCCTGTAAGAATGGCAAATACTTCATAATTAATTTTCCAAAAGGTATGTGAAACGGGAATATCTTTCCATGGAGGCACTTTTCGTGAGGGGAGATAATTTTCCATGGAGGGGTAGCTGAATTTCCAGGTAATATTCAAAGACAATCAAACGATTGTCAAAGACAATCGTTATTTTCAACTGAAAGTAAGGAGCAACATTAAAACTTAAGATGAACAGAACGCATTACGTATACGAGGAGGGTTGTCCCCTCCTCAATACCTCGCTCTTTACGCTAAAGTTGTTTTTAGAAATGAAAAAAAAATATTGTTCTAATTAAACGGCTCTATTGTTTCAGGAGTCATTTTTAAAGAATGAAAAAAAAAATAAAACTTTAGCATAAAGAGCGAAATACTGAGGAGATCGCAACTCCCCTCGTACAGTTAAAAATTTCTGTCCGTTTTAAGTTTTAATGTTGCTCCTTACTTGGAGTTGAAAAAATAGTTGTTCTTTTATTTAATTATAGTAAGCGTTTAAGAATTCTCGCACGTCACTCACAACATAGCTGATGCCAAGAACGAGAAAACGCACAGGAAGATTCAGCAACAGCAAGCCAAGCGTAATCAGATCAAGAGACCAATTGTCATTATTCCAATCCTGTTTAACAATTTACTTGTTAAGATTAAAGGCCATAGCTAAGGGTCACAAATTAAGGGCCATGACTAAGGGCAATAACTGAGATTTGAGCTAGTTTGAATTTCAAACAATAGAGGTAAATGATCATAATCACGTTCATTTATTTTTACACAAAGTTCAGAAGCTTGAAGGGCTGGCCAGCAGATTGCATGACCTAAATTCGTAACGACCGAATGTTATGCATATTGGAGTAGTTAGTGTCTTTCTTAATACTATAAGTCAAGGGAAGAGAATTTATAAGGGTATCTGTTCGACTATATAATATGGATATATCGCAATTCATACCACCTGCTAGCAGCCACGTATAACCCCGAGATTCAATTTCATACATCAGAGACTGAAGTTTGTCACATGACTTGGCACAGTTTGAAAAAAAAACTAAGCCATCCTTCTTTCATAAGGCAAGTACATATTGATCAAAACTGTATCACCAAGACGAATGGCTAAAAACAATCTAACGAATAGTAACAAATAGGTGATAAAAGAACGGTTCGGTCTAAAAAAAAACAAGACAGGCCACCAAAGGGCCTGGCATACGTGCTTGGCGTAGATACAAAACAAAACATGATCAGCACTTCGTCAGTTTTCCAAAGAAACTGCCTAATGATTGTTCTGAGTACCCGGCTGACTGACCGTATTTCAAACAGTAGGCTGTACGAAAAGTGTGGTTCAATCCCGCTTTCTACGGCTATAATGAGAGAAAGCTTGTGTTAGCTAGGGCAAAGTTTGTCCTTTTCGGCCAACCGTATAGGGCTAAACGGAAATCAAAACTTCCGCAGTTGGAGTGGGAGAATGTCATAAAGGAAGATTTAAGAAAATGTCAACTTACTGGGAGGGTGTAAAGAGGGAGTCTTTGAATAGATTGGGATGGAGGAGGAGCTTGTGTAGCTGTGTTGGCCTCAGACGGATTGGTTCTGCAGTGAGTTTTTAGTAATAGTATTGTAAATGGTGTTAACAACAGCACGCTCATTACATTGGTTAGACATAGATAGTTTCTCCCAAAGCACTGATTTAGCTTCAACAATATCCACAGAGTTATAGAATTCAGCTCCCAGCTGAAGTATAACAGCATCTTCAACACCTTTCCAAATGAAACTGTTGAAAATTTTATGACGGGCAATACTCAAAACAGTTCGAAAGTTCCAAATCTTAGTCCATTTTACCAAGCAAGATTAAAATCAAAAGTTAGCAAAATTGCTTTCAAAAGCAAACAAATGAAGATAACCGGCTTATTCAGATTTATATTTCCTTGGTAACTAGGTCACTGGATTAAGTAAGTCAGGAAGAACTATAATCTTTTGCAAATTATCAGTAATAGTTCTAAATCCAAAAAAAAAAGTATTTACACAATGAACTTTAAATGAATACTTAATTGGGGGGTTGGGGCAAACAACTTGCAAAAAATAATTGTTACGAACTATTCACATAGAACATGTTTACATAGAAACATATGATTTCCCACAAAATTAGAAAACAGGAATATCAAGCAAACTTCAAATAGTTTGAAAATTTTGACTTTAAAAATCTGTAAACATATAAGGTACCCAAAGCCTAAAAAATTGGAATCTCAAATGTACATACAGACTAAAAAAAAGCACGAAGCACTCACAACTTAGAATAAGGTACAAAACCGCAAATCTAAAATTTGTTGAATTATTTCTTAAATTTTGCGATTAGGAAGTTTTAATTTTGAAAATTGTCAATTTCACGCTCAAATTCATCAACATATTTCTCCATCATTATTTGAAATTGTTTTAAAAATTTGCCGAAAACTGTAGATAACCAATTTCCTCTTAGCTTGCAGAAATATATTTTTGAACTTGTTACATTCAATTTTGTTTTTAATGACAAGAAAACACCTATCATTGGAAGGAAGGTTAACCTTACCTGACTCAAAACACAGCCACACACAACCATTCCACTGATCATGCTGTATTTCTTCTTTAAACTGCACTAGCAGTTCATCTGAGGATGGTTCTGGCTTGAACGAACTTGGAAACTCCTCAAACTCCGTCTTTGTAGTGCATGAGGGGGGAGGACTCAGGTCAGAAGAGGCATCTACAGGCGTGCTTTGAAAAGGTATATACACTCTGGAAAATTGTGGGGATGTTCCTGATGACGTAGCAGGAGGAGTCATCAATTCATGACGAGTGTTTGCAGATGGTGAAAAAGGACCAGGAAACGGCGATTTTGGGAGTTTTTGCACGTAATTAGTGAGTGATGATGGAGATGGTAATATGTTTGGGGAGCTTATGCTGTAGGAAGACCTCCTAAAAACAGAATTATCAGCTACTTGGTGCTATTTTTATTCCGTATTTTTGACTTAATACCTGCAATTAAGTATTTTTTTTTGCCAATATCAAACTGCCTTTCTATGAAGAACAAATAAACGTTCAAATGGGGCAGGATCCATTTATTAGACAGCAAAAGTAGATACAAAAGTCTAGATATTTCAACCATATCAGCAGAAACACTAAAGTATTAAAACTAACATATATGTGGGAGGGGCATTACCCCCTTACAGCTCCCATGAACACTAGATAATACTAAGTAGTAAACTAGATAATCAGGTTCTGGTCAGAAATCCTAACCCAGAAAACCAAGCATTATTTTTTTCATAAAGGCATATACACAAGATAAATATGTGGGAGGAGATGACATCAAGTTGGGTTTTTTTTCCTGCTTAACTGAATTCAAAAATCTCAATAAATTACAGCGCAGCATAACCATACTCTATGCATTATCATAGACACTGCAAAGAGCAATATGTCACCTATGTGTATTTATTTTTTGCCTTGAACCCCATGGTTAATGAAACTTGAAATAGGGCCCCATTGATTGCAACTTACAAATCATATTAAGGATAGCCTACCACTTCTTTAACATAGGGATATTGATAGATACTTTTAAATAGAAAAAAAAAGTGAACATGGGTCCAATTTTTTTTAGATCAGTTAAGCAAGGATAACTGTAGGATATAACGGTTCAAAAACGAGCAAAAATTACACCAAATGAAGAAAAAAAAATGAAATGAAAAAACAACCAAATGAACAATGAGACCAATTTTTAAACAAGCACATATTACAGTATTGCCAATCAAACTTCACATATGACTAGATTACTTTTTGCCCTTCACTGGAAACAAAATTTGTTTATTTCAATTTTTTTTCATAATATTTAAAAATTGAACATCAGTCAAACTTCCAGGAATTCTTTTTTATATCAATAGCTTTGTAACAACCAGTTTTATGCTATTAATCTAACATGTAGCATACTCTCACCTATGGGTTTCTTACTTTTAAATACATTTCCCTTGAAATGTATAGAAAAAAGGTTGGCTAGGCAAACTTTCAATTCAACAATCTATTTTGGTTCAGTAAGATATACTAAAGAAGATAACAACTAATAAATATTAAAGAAGAAAATTTATATCTTAAGAATATAAATGATCTATGCTATTGAACTCTCTAGCCAATGAACCCTCGAATGAAACAAAAATCTAGTAAATTAACTGGTAAATTCATTATTTTATTTTGTATAAATATGTCAGTTTTAATTTTAGTGCTTTACTATTTCTACTGATGACGGTCGTTGCATAGATGATCCCAATATCTAGACTTTTGTATCTGTTTTCAGTGTCTAAATAAATGGACTTATCCCCATCTGAAATGTGATCAATCTAGCATACAACTATATTATCAACATTTCTTTTGCAATTAGAAGACAGAGAAGATTTTTTGCCATATTCATTAGGAATGCATTTTACATTTAGGCAATATAAAAAAAATTACATCTCTAAAGAGATTGGGACTAAGGAGGAGTGTACACAGTTATTTTACCTCAAATGGCTTTGTACATATATATATATATATATATATATATATATATATATATATATATATATATATATATATATATATATATATATATATATATATATATATATATATATATATATATATATATATATATATATATATATATATATATATATATATATATATATATATATATATATATATATATATATATATATATATATATATATATATATTATTCGAGGTGATCATTTGTACATTATCACATATGATACAGATGTACAGTATCATTTGTACATTCGAGGTGATAACAAGTCGTTGGATTATTTATTGGATAATTAGATCTACTTGCTGAACCAGTTTGTTTTGTATTGACTCATGACCTAAGCTTGTTTTTGGACTTCTCTAATTGAATCACTCTAAAATCCCCGATTGTTTATCGGAGAAATTATTACGTTGAAGCTATAAGATTTAGATAATTTCGGAGACCACACTGCCTTTCCATGACGATAAATAAAAGTTCAAATAGGGATAAAATCCTTTTAATAGACAGTGATGATGATAACAGTGATAGAAATTCACAAAAAAGACACCAGATATTTTGGTCACATATACAGTGACCGTCATCAGTAGTAAAACTATCACTTGATAGTTTTACTACTGATGAGTTTTACTACTGATGACGGTCACTGTATATGTGACCGAAATATCTGGTGTTTTTTGTGAATTTCTATCACTGTTATCATCATCACTGTCTATTAAAAGGATTTTATCCCTATCTGAACTTTTATTTATAGCTATAAGATTGAAAACAAAAGCTTATGTAGGACTGTGGTATATGTACTGTGAACTGTGTTTCTGCTATTACAATAATGAGTGACGACAATCTTATATTCTGAATTACATTTGTTGGGCAATTAAAGCCGGGAATAGCTCTGACAATATAGCCGAAAAGCAGTGGAATTTTTTTCAGAGGATTCGATTGTTAATGCTAAAGAATTGTTGTGGCCTCTGGCAGGAATTTCTACTCATGTTACTGTGCGAACAAAAATGATAGACAATATTTTGGATATAATAAAATTATTTCATGCGTGTGAAGATAAAAAGTCTTGTTTGCCACGTTTTGTAATTTTCGAACCCGACGAAGTTCCAATAATCACAGGCGAGATCACGGCTACTGTTACCAGAAAAGTAAATGAATTGTGCGTCAAGTTTAAAACTTTGTTGAGTCTGGTCCCTCTTCTCATGTTCCTGCTCCTCCTGTGTGTGTTGCTGGGCCTCATTCTACTGCAGCAAAATCGTCATATGCTGTAGTCTTAAAGAATCCCCCCAAAGATCTACCAAACCCTAAAGCGCGAAAAGCATATTTAGACAGTATATGTGGAGATAATAGTTCAAATATTGTCGAATTAAAAGCAAGAAAAACTAAATGGAAACTTTTTTTTAACAACAAATGTGCAGCGGAATCACTCGCTGAAACAGTGAGTGTAAGAGATACAGCAGTAAATGCAAAAGTAAAAAGCCCTTCGTTTTTTGGAATTACTCATCATTTTCCAAATGAAATTTCAGCTGAAGAGATTTGTGCAATGATACCAAATTTTGTTAAGGCAATACAGATGGGTAATACTCGATCCTGTCAATCATTTGGTTGTGCAGCTAAATCGTGCATTAGTCCTCCAATCAGTTCGAGGTACGGTGGAAGTCATTCGAATTCTCGGGCTAATCCTTGCCAAAATGCTCAAAAATGTGCTGTGTGTGGATCTGTTAGGCATCCATGCTACAGTATTAAACGCCAGAAGCCCAGGAAGTTTTGTCTAAGCAATGAATTTCGATACATTACGCATATCGTCATGGACCCTAAATGGTGGTGTGATAAAAAACTACCATTATTGGAGAGATTGTTGTGTTTTAATGATACAGTCTATTTACAGGAAATTTCCTTTCAATAGAAGCCACCAGTATCCTCGAGTTAAACAAAGGAGTGAAAGCTTTTGTGGTTCCTGCAAAGTCATCTGTAAAAGGTAGACCATCTGGTGGGGTGGCCATCTTAGTTAGTGGCGCATTAAACCCTGTGTTATATAAGACATCTGACTTTTTCATTGCTGTTAAGATCCATAAGACAATCGTCTTCTCTGTGTATATGCCTACTGACTATAGAAACGGTAAATCTGAAGTGAAATTTAGTGGGGCATGCAGTAAGCTTCCTAATTCTATTAGGAGCTGTCTTAGTCAAGGTTTCGAATGTATTCTTGCCGGAGATATGAATTGTGATTTAACAAATAATAATAGTGCAAGAACCCAATTATTGTTAGCCTCCTGTGATGATCTGTGCCTGACCATCAATGATTCTGACTTTACTTATGTACATAATTCTGGCTCTACCTCTTCTCTTGATTTTATGTTAAGTTCATTAATGATTGAGAGGCATGGCAAATCTCATGTAGATCTGAGTGTTTGTGCATCAGATCATTTTCCAATTATAAACAGTTTTAAAATAATTAAAGCAGCTAATGCTGGTTACACCAAAAAGTGGATTACTAGAGAAGATTGGAATAAGATTGATCCTATCCTCTATCAAGCTATGTTAGATAATATTCTAGATAAGATCAAAGTGCATTTTCAGTTGCTTCAACAGAGTGTGCATATACCAGATAAGGAGAGACAAGTGCTACTTAATATTTACTGCAGTGAAATAACTCATGCTTTACTATATGCTGAAACGGCTGCTGTCCCAACACGCAAGGTCAAAGTTGGTACTGAAATTTCTAAGTGGTCGCAGAACCCAGTTTTGAGTGAAGCTGTCATCAAGCGAAATTTTGGATTGGGATATGGAATGATTGTGATCGGCCTAGACCTGGCGTTGTTAACCAGATTCGTCTTTATAGTAAACATGAATTTGGAAAGCTTTTATCTAAGCATAAATGAGACGTTATTCATGAGCATAGTGAGAAGATTAGTCAGGATCCAAATATGGTATGGAAACTACTTAAACGAAAAAGTAGTATTATAAAGTCTGAAACTACTCCCCCAAATGAACATGATTGGTTATCTTACTTTACGGCTGAATTCTCAACCCCTGATCCTGTGCTCAAGGATAAGTTTAATGGGGAGCTTGATAAGTGTTTTATGTTGTGTAGGTCTAGGTACAGTTTTGTTGTAGGTGTTTCTAATCTTGTTTGTTCTATTTTAAAGCTGAAAAAGAAGAAATCTAGAGGTTTTGATAAGCTATGTGGTTTACATTTAGTTCATGCCAGTGATAAATTACTTTAACATCTGCAGCTACTGTTACAGATGGTCTTTAACTCTGGTCTTGTTCCACATTTATTTTGTAGGGGGGTAATTACACCAATACTAAAAAAGGGGAAAAATCCATCTGACTGTTTATTGTACCGTCTTATAACCGTGTCACCAGTTTTATGTAAACTAATCAAACTACTTGTAGTGGATATGCTCATAGATAAGTGTTCTACTCCTGACTCACAGTTTGGTTTCAAAAAGGGGGTTAGCCGCGAGAATGTACATTATATTCTTGCTAATGTAATGGCAGAAGCACATGACTTAAATGAAAGATTTATACTCGCAAGTCACGACGTGCGCCGGGCTTTCGATTCGGGGATGCATTTCTAGCTACTCCTGTTGGCTCTTAAACGCAGGGTTGACCAGTCTGTGATATTAGCATTTAAAAATATGTATAAAAATCTTCAAGTACAAATTAATTTACTGTCAAATGAGGGTCCAGTTTCATCTTCCCAAATAGTCCAAGTGAAAAAGGGTATTAGGCAGGGTGCAATATCATTGCCTCTTTTTTATAATAACAACATTATTGAAGCGCAAAACTATGTTAAACCAAGTTTTATATTTCTTGGTGTAGATATTATGTTATTAAATTATGCAGACAATATTCTTATTATAAGTAGATCTTTAACTCGTATTGAAGAGAATTTTGATATTCTTAATGAAATGTATGGAGGGAATTGCCTGTTGTTTAATTCTAGTAAAAATGAGTTCATTGTTTTTAATGGTGATTCCTCTGGTGCTGTTTGTAAATTTGGAAATCGGCAAGTTATAGGATCTAGTTCCATCATGTATTTAGGACTGCCAATAAGCTCAGATATAATTTCTACTCGCGCTGGCCTACTTTGTAATTTTTCAGAAAAAGCCAGGAAAGAACTTCAATCTACATTCTATAAATTTTTAGAGTTTCTATTGAATGTTCCTCTGTGAGCTAAAAGATTCATTTTTAAGTATGGGGCTGCAGAGCCAGTTGCTGCCATTTTGAAATGCTGAGCCAAGTTTCTGAGATCCTTAGATCCATCTAATAGCCTAAATTTGGCAATTAGCCCTACAGTTACTCTTTATTTTAATAGCTATTTATTTTTAATTGATTGTTTTCATGTGTTGTGTTAATTTGTTGATTCGTGTCCCTTTTTTATTTTTTCTATTATATCTCTTTTGCTCTATTCATGCATTTTGTATGTACTTTTTTTTGAATGAGTTAATAAAAATTATTATATATATATATATATATATATATATATATATATATATATATATATATATATAAACTCGGAAGTCAAGCAGAGTTGCTTATGTAATTGCATTGAAAAAAAAATAAGAGTGCTAAATAATATGTAATTATTTTCTTCTATATATATATATATATATATATATATATATATATATATATATATATATATATATATATATATATATATATATATATATATATATATATATATATATATATATATATATATATATATATATATATATATATATATATATATATATATATATATATATATATATATATATATATATATATATATATATATATATATATATATATATATATATATATATATATATATATATATATATATATATATATATACACACTATATATATATATATATATATATATATATATATATATATATATATATATATATATATATATATATATATATATATATATATATATACATATATCTGGCATCAATGGCTACAACAACCTTTGCCTCACTAGATGACCACATGGACAAGCCCAATTGTCAGACCATCTACCAAAGTAAGAAACACCAACAAAGAGTAAGTCCAACTTTTTCTGCTTTTATTACTAACATTGACTAGCTTACTAACAAACTGAATGAGCTGAAAACTGTTGTTTATTCAACAAATTATGATCCGGTTCTTCTGACCACAGTTTGCCTAAAGTTTAGTAGCATTAAGTTGGCTGAATCCCATATTAAGTTCTCTGGATATTTTGTTATCTTGAATTTACAGTCACCAAATTGTAGATGTGGTACATTGGCGCTTGTCAAAGCATCCTACAGCACCCAACAAATTAGTATATCCTGAGACTCAGATTATGTGGAAGCTATATGGTTTGATCTCACTGATCACAACAACATAGTGGTAACTCAATTAGGCTGTATATATAGGAGCTCCTCTGCCCCAGATCAGCTTGAAACAGAAAGAGTGACTACAAGTATGCTTTTTAATGCAACTGGGAGTTTCAAAGGGAATTTACTAATAGCTGGTGACTTCAATTTCCCCATCCTTCACTTGAGAGAAAGCTTCCTATTCTCTGAGTGCCTTCATGATCTGATCCTGCCTTGGATAGTTGAAAAGCCAACCAAGTATCAACTTTTCTAGAGACCAACCCTCCTTGATTTGGTATCCCTTAGGAACAAAGAACAGCTACAAAGCATAAGTTACCCTTTAGGCAAAAGTGATCACCTTGTCATCAAAGTCAATTTAGCCTTACACAAGATAACAAATGATTATATCAAGAAGACATACACCAACTATGCAGCAATCAAAGGAGAGTTGAGTGGCATGGACTGGGGGTCTTTGCTTCAAGGGGAGGTAGATCAACAGTGGATTAGTTTCCAAGAGGAGCTTACAATGCTCCAGAAAAAACTCACATCTAAAAAACTCATGCCAAAGCCATTCCCACACATGACCCCTCAGATACATAGAGAACAAAATCAAAAAAGCTGATACTGGAACAAGTATTGCAAAACTAGGAAAGATGATGACTATGAGAAGTTTGTAAAAGCTCAAAATAAACTACAAAATTTCACTAAACAACTGTATTCAAACTTTGAATCCAAACTTGCCAATAATAGCAAGAGGAACCTCAAAAGGTTCTGGAACTATGTATACAGCAAAGATCATAGTAGACATTCAATAATGAAGCTGAAGAAATATGATGGCATGGTAGATATTGACCTGTGAGAAATTGCTGAGTTACTCAACAAGCAATTTGCACCAGTGCTTACCAATGAGCCTGACAGTCTAGCATATGGTGTACCAAACTTTATGCCACCTATCATGATTTCTCTGGGGTTCTGCATGGAAGCAACATGAAGTGCTAGATGTTAACAAGTCAGCAGGGCTAGATAACATTCCCCCAAGGGTCCTAAAAGAACTGGCTAATGAGATCTCAACTCCACTATGTCAAATATTTCAGAAGTCCCAAAACTCAAAGACTGTGCCTTTGGATTAGAAGAACTCTCACATTAACCCAATATTCAAGAAAGGTGACAAGACAATTGCAGAGAATTATCAGCTGATCAGCTTAACCTTGGCTGTAGCAAAAACCCTGGAATGCTTTTTGAATGTCAAAATTCTGACACATCTTCTGTCCAACAGTATACTGTCACCAGAACAGCATGGCTTCCTTCTGGGAAAGTTGGTGAGGACACACTTAAAACTTGCAATATCATCACTGACCTTTTGGAGAGGGGAGTACCTGTTGACCTTGCCAAACGATTTGACAAGGTGCCCCACTGATGCTTTAGGGCCAAATTATTGGCATTTACCATCCACACTGATGTAGTAGAATGGGTGACAAATTTCCTGAGAGACCAAGAGCAGCAGGTCTGACTTTTCACCAATAACAGTGATAAAGTATTCTCCAAGCATGTGGCATTGTCAGTGGAGTTCCTCAGGGTACCATCCTAGGCCCCACCCTCTTCCTCATTTACATAAATGATATGACAAACGAAGCCACAAATAACATCACGCTTTACACTGATGATTCTAAGCTTTTTGGACCAGCCATTTAACAAAGCCTGCAATCAGACCTCCAGAGAATCCAGAAGTGGACCAGTGAATGGCTGCTCAAGTTTAACACCAATAAATGCAGCGTCCTCCATTTTGGCAATAACCATACTCACCACCAGTATACTGTGCATGACCATAAGTTGCAATCTGATACTCGGCTACAAACAAGTCATGAAGAACAAGACTTGAGAGTACTTGTTGATGAGCTATTGAAGTTCCACAGGCATTGGCAACAAGTGGTGTCAAAAGTCTAGGCCTGCTGAAATGCACTATCACCAGCCACACCTGTACTGTCTTCCTGAGACTTTACAAAGCTATTGGACTTTTCAGGGACTTTGGAACATGTCTGACATCCCTCTCCTACAAGCATGACACCAGAATAACTGAAGGAATTCAAAGACATGCCACCAAATGCATCATGGGTCTGCAAAATATGTTGCATGATAAGAGAATGGAGAACCTAAAACTACCAATGCTGGTCTTCAGATATCACAGATATGATATGATGCTGACCTACAAATATAACAGTCAACCAAACAACATCCTCTTCATGAAACATACAGGTCAACACAACACTAGAGGACACTTGCAGAAGCTAGCAAAGCAAAGAGTGAAGACCAGAATGCACCAAAGCTTTTTTACCAAGCTTTTTTCCAACAACTGGAACAACTTTCAAGACAAAACCATGACTGCACCCACTAGTGCCTCCTTTAAGTCAAGACTTCACAAAGACAGGAACAACAAACCATGGAAATATAAATGGGACAGCCCTTCCCTCTCAGCTGCCAACCAATGCAACATCACTTGGCCCATATCACAATGACATTCCAAATTACTATCATTGACACGGAGCAGAACAGATCCAGCTTGGACCTTATTTTGCTCCAAAGTTCAAATTAAGGTAAAATACATTGAATTACTACAAATTACAAAGAAATAGCTTCTGTATTTAATAAAATGTTTGAAAAGTAGTTTTGTTTTTAGTTAGGCAAGTAGGCAGAAATAGGGACTATTTTTATAATATAATACTATATACACTAGTAGTATACTCTACAGTATAGTACTTAATTGCTGGACAATGTGATGCAAGGTAATTTATAATATTAAAAAGCAAAGTTTTTTTTTCTGCTAAAATATTCTTTTTTAACATTGGTGCTTTTAAGAACTAAAATCATTATTCTAGGCTAATCACTACAAAAACATTCAGATATCTAACCATAAAAGATTCCTGGATCTAGCCTATGTATTACCAAAAAAAAAAAAAAAAACAATAGCACACTATAAGGACTGCTGTGTATCATTTAAATATTTTAAATTATCTTACTGAAACTTTCTTAATTGAAAACTTATTTACTAGCAAGCTACTGCAGGCCTTTCCAGGTAAACCAAATTGTTGATCAATAATCATAACAACAGGTTTGTTTATCAACAATAATTTTCATGATGAAACAAATTGTTATTATTTTTGGAAATAAATGACACCATTTTCAAAATTAACTGAAAATGGTTTTGCCATTTATAATTAAACTCATATTTAATCTTGTAATTTTCGTTGTTTGTACTGTAAACTTTTTCATAGCCTAGTCAAATTGTGAATTTTTCCATAGAACACAACAAGATTTCTTCACTACCCTTTAAAGAGAAAGTAAAATATAGGCCTACTTCAAAATAAAGAACTTTCTCATGTCTTATTTTAGGCATTCTCATTTATGGCAAGCTAATTGTTTTAACTGTCACCAGAAAATGCCTTAGTTCATGAGTATGACCTTATTTCTTGTTGTTTGTTTTTTAAATCAGATATTGGTAAATAACTGTTATTTATTTGAGTTTTTACAGGTTGTTATTTGGTAATTTGCTCAGGTTATCTAATATACAGCAATTAGAAATTAAATGGCAATATTAGTTTATAATAGTACCTAGTTCATGAATTTCACTAGATTTAAAATCAAACTATGCCTGTTTTATTTAAAGTTAAAACCATGATTTTAAGGGCTAGTAACTGCTAGGCTACTTTGTTCTACCAGACTCTTTTGGTAATAAAGCAATGGCTGCCTTTCTAAGGAAAAACAATAGAGAAATTTGAAAACCACTTTTAAATTTTCAAAATAGCCTAGGTTATCTATTTATATCATTCTTAAAAGCAACTCAAATTATCCTATCCCTCCTAATATGCAAATAGGCTATAGCCTAAAGCCCAAAGTATGTATTCTTTATGGATTTCTTCCTTGCATGATGCCAATGATGATGTTGTTCATATAAAAATAAAGATAAGTA
The DNA here is from genome assembly GCF_049724085.1 of Artemia sp. Qi Xiang Cuo. NCBI lineage: Eukaryota > Metazoa > Arthropoda > Branchiopoda > Anostraca > Artemiidae > Artemia > Artemia sp. Qi Xiang Cuo. Next base: position 74,362,382 of record NC_142800.1, read on the forward strand.
AGCATTATCAACAGCATTAAGTGAATAGAAAAATCCTTCAAGAATACATAATTTGGGTTATCTACTTGTACATTAGGGGGGTGAAGGTAGGACAAAGTGAATTACTTTCACAAATAATATAGAAAAATATTTTTTTAAAGGTTTATAGCCTAGTAGCATTCAGTGTTTTTTTTTGTGGAGAGAAGGGCAGTGACTCCATCAGAACCCCTTTTAGTTTTTAGCCCAGGCTATTTGTACAAAAACAATTTGTAATTTCACTCATTTAACCTTGACACTATCTCAACTGCCTTCCTTGAAGCTAAATCGTATAAGTAGGCAAAGCCTAGCCTATGATGTAAGCCTAGGCTTATTTGCATCAAAAAAGGAAAGATGACTTTGCAATTATTCTTTCCCCAAATAATTTCAAATAAAGAGACCTTTTTCGAATTGGCAAATGCTTTTCAGAAAAGCTAGGACTATTGAGTGCATTGGCTGGCTCAAGGATCAGACAACTGCAGGCAATGGTGCAAAAAGCGTCATCATGAAGCAAGGTACAACCACTTAGATTTAGTGGTGGTGGAATAGGTTTTTGTCTTCTTCCAAAATCATTTTTGGATCTCAGCTCTTCAGATTCAGATGAGTGGCTCGTTGTAATTTGATCCATCTAATATGAGTAAAAATCTAATATGTTTGCATTTTAAATGGTTTTGCTATTTTAATTCGCTATGGTAAGAGCTTCATAATATTAGGCTAAGTCTACATTCGGCATTTTCTGGAAAACTGGGCCGGAAACCTGGGAGGCAGGTAGCAGTCTACACTGGTAAGAATAAGCCTTGCTTTATTGGTAGGGCCTCTGCACTCTACACTACAGGGGAACTATTCTGCACCTTTATCGAAAGATGTTATGGATGCACTGAGACACAAGTAGAAAATGAATCTGGGGTTAGGCAAATGAAACTCACCCAAAATTCTGTGTATTTCCTCGTAAAATTTCCAATCTGTAATGTCTTGACTTCCCGTTCCAGAGTCACTTTTTCTGGGCTTTATTTCATTATAGTAGTCCCTCAAATACTGCAGCCCCATTTTAATCTCCACAGGATTCCTTTATGGGAACAAAGGATTTCGACTTGATAACTCCTTTGCAATGGCCATATGAGTTTGAACTTTAGGTCATATTTTCCGTAGGTCATCAAATTTGTCCTTCCAAATATCAACTACTGAGAAAGTCTCTTCATTTGACCTTTTGGGAGAGTTTTTAGAAGCCTTTTTGTCTACTTTGGTGAACCCCATGGCTTCTTTTTCAAATTTAGTGCTTACTAGAGTTGCCAGAAAACGGAACAACCCATCTTCACCATCCATTTTCTGGCATGTTAGCCCATTTATTGGCGTCTTTTTAAGCCATACCTAGAAAAGGAATACTGGGACGGCAGTAGTGGTCTACATTACCCATTTTTCCAGTTATCCAGAAAATACCGAATGTAGACGCGGCTTAAGATAGTCTAGCCGTTTCCCATAGTTTTTTATTTATTTCTTTTTTTGTCTCCTTTCGATCTTCATCAATGGAAGTTTAGACAGAGTAAGATGATTAGAATAAGATGAATTCTTCTTTAATAAAAGAAAGTATTGTTTAAAGGAACATTAGCTAATTTTTTAAATAGACACCATAAGAAAAAAATGAATTAAATATATTCTTAACTATGTTTAACCTTGTATGATATACCCGACAAACACATTACAGTGATTAGTGATATGTACAAGAATAACACTACTATGTTTAAGGTAGGAAATGTGGCTAGAAGACGTTTTCGGATTAAATCAGGAGTTAAACAGGGTTGTGTTCTATCCCCCCTAGGGCGTAGCTCCAGCATTTTTGTTGGGGGATAAGCAGGGCTGCCGCAACCTATTCTGCTACCCTAGGCAAGATATTTTTTTGCACCCCCCTCCCCCCAAAATTAGATTTTTTGTTTCCATTTTTTTCCTCAGTTGAAGCCCTTACTCGATCACAAATTCTTATACATTTTTTTTTTTTTTGCACTTAACGAGACTGTTATATTAATTTTCACACACAATCATGAATTTCATATACACATACAAACAATATAAAGAATACTTAACGAGAAAAATCTAAACTGTGTGGCTACTAGTGAAACCATAATTATGATAGATAATTATAAGCAAAACCCTTAGTGTCAGGGTATTTATTTCATTAGGTACATAATAGGAACTTATCAAATAAAACTGACAATTTTGCAGAAGAAATAACTTTAATTATAAAAGTTTACATAGTTTACAGGCCAAAGTTAAAAATGGAAACTTAACAGAGAGAAGGTCTACATTTTACAACTTAATTTTTCTTAATTTCATCTTTGTGAAAGAAATCACCAGCTCGTTCAAGCCGATGTCTTTTGCCAAGTCTTGTTCAACTGATAGAGTGGCCAGTCCTTGAAGCCTTTCTTGCGTCATGATGGATCGAATATAAGCTTTAATTATTTTGAAAAACTCCGCTCACCACTAGCAACAGACACAGGCAGAGTTAGCAAAATCTGTAAAGCCATGGGCAAATATGGGGCCCAATCTTTAAGGCCGTTGCTTGTGATGAAGTTAAGGACATCTTCTGGATTTGCGTTTTGGGTACTCTCCTAGCAACAGTTTGAACTTCGTTGCTAAGTTTGTGGCCTTCAATATCTTTTGCATTATTGTTTGAGAGGAAATGTTGTATATTCATACATCGTCCATCCGGGACTTTGTTGTTGGGGCGTTTACCTTGGATATGTTGTAGAGAAATCCGAATGTAGAATTAACCTCTTCTAACAGTTGAATTCTTTCATCCAGAGAAGAAATTGAAGCATCAAGAATGAAAAAATAAAAATTGACTTTGAAATGTTCTTGAGGGGATACCAAAGGTTCATCAGCCGCTTAGTAATTAAACTTTTTTCTTCTTTTTCAACTGAGTTGGCAGGGTTTCTGTTTCAAATGTTGGTTGAATATTCAGCTCCTCTGCCACTCCTATGGCGTAAAGTAAAATACTTCCAAAGCCATCGTCACAGCGTAACGTTTGTAAGTACAATTTAGTTTTGCTTAGTTGAGCTTTGGTAGCAGCCAAATCAAATTGTTTGCATTGTAACTGCTTACTTGTTATGTTGAATTCAAAAAGTATATCGTGCTGTAAAACTACACTTACATCAAAATTGTATTTTTCATTTTTTTTTTTTTTTTGCCATTCCTAAAGCTTGCACTCGCGAGTTGTTATTTGATGATCCATTCAAGGAGCTGTCTTTATAAATGTCCATTAAAGCGTTATGAAGATCACCCAGCTGATATCGAAGAGGTACGAGAGCCTCTTATCGACTTTCCCATCTGATTTCACTAAGAGGCTTAAGATTCAAGTTAGTTACATGTTTCTTAGAGCATTCCAACGTTGTATTGAAGAAGAAAAATATAAATAACTTTCTTGAACCCAAGCAAAGAACTTCGTAGCCTCCAAGCAACAATACGCTGCATCATTAACAAAACGATTCAATGCATATGAGCTACAAGGTACATAAAACGCTCTCGGGTTAATCTCTTTGATTCTCCTTTGTAATCTGGAGTGTTTGCCTTTCATATTACTTCCGTTATCATAGCCTTGACCGCGTAAATCGTCGATGTAAAGTTCGAGTTCTTTCAACTTTTCAACAATTGCTTCAGTTAAACAAGCACCAGCTGTCTCAGTCAAGAGCATCAAACCTAAACAGTGCTCTCAAATTTCACTTGTAGTTTCCGTGATAACCACAAATCTTACAATCACAGTAATTTGTTCTGTATGGCTGACTTCTGGAGTGCAATTAAGAATTATAGAGTAATACTTTCAGCATGAACTAGAGAATTAATTTTCGCCTGCATGGCGTTTGTTAACAGTTTGATAATTTTATTCTAAACATCTTTGCTCAAGTAATGTGTCTTTGTCTCATTGGCTTGAATTTTGCGAAGATGTTAATGGATCAAGGGGTTAGATAGTGCTAAGTATTCCAAAAATTTCAACTTGTTTCCATTACCGGCTGTGAAGAGTTTTCATTTATTTTCCTCGAAGTGCCAGATTTTGAGCTCCTAAAACCTGCCCAAGATCAATTAATCTTTCTAAGACACTTTTCCAATATCTTTCTTCTTGCTTAATCAGCCATAAATTTTGATCATCTATAGTTTTATTTTATTTAATCTTAGCTCAAGTTCTTTCGATTCATGAAAGTAAGTTATGTGACTGTCGCTCTTTTCATGATTAGTCAGAATTTTAGCTGTATTTTCCAATCATTTGGTTCCTTCTGAACATAAACTTGGTGGTGAAGTTGATTTAAAGAACAGTTTACAATAAAAGCAGAAAACAAAATAATTAAATCTTGAGTAGAGAAACCATATACAACACTCAGATTCACCATTGGCTAGTTGCCTTTTGAAATGATTCTTTGAAAACCTCATACGACCGATATCGAGTGGAAAATCAATGATCCTTTTCCTGATTAGGGCCATTTTGAACAAGAGATACCCGAAGAGTGTCATTGCACCTGTCACAGGGGCGCCAATTAGGGGGGGCAGGGGGGGAGCAGGGCCCCCCTAGACTTTGAAAATTACCTTCTTATTTATATTTTACAGCTATTTTCTACTTTAGCTATGTGCTATATTAAACCAGCAACTGGTCCAATAAATACGACCAACAAACTGGTGCCCTAATTATATAATCTTGTTTTGAAATGTCTAAGAGCGAGCGCGTCTACACTATTTTATTTCCGAGTAGGGTTCATTCAAAACAAAGCTTCATGTGGTCAGTGCCCGTTTCGTTCTTGTTCTTGTGAAGAATTCGTTGTAAACTATGAGTTTTGTATATTGCCTTTTTAAGTAGCTGGGAAAGGAAATGTGTTCTAGGGTTTCAAGGGGTTTTGGTCAGCAGATTCTTGACGTTGTTGAATAGTTTATGGGATGACTAGTCCCAGTGGAGTGTATGGGACTGTCGTGAACAGGAAATGTAAGTGATTGGTTTATGGGGTTTCTAAGCGGGGTAGTTTCATTTTAGTAGCTGGGAAAGGAAATGTGTTCTAGGGTTTCAAGGGGTTTTGGTCAGCAGATTCGTGACGTTGTTGAATAGTTTATGGGATGACTAGTCCCAGTGGAGTGTATGGGACTGTCGTGAACAGGAAATGTAAGTGATTGGTTTATGGGGTTTCTAAGCGGGGTATGTTTCTTCAGTTCTTCTCTTGCCGTGTCTGAGTGAAGTCATTGTCTACTACTTGTTTAACTATGAGTAAAAAGCGACAACAAACTTTGGATTTTTTTCGGTGAAAATGCGGAAGAAAAGTGAAGAAACTTTAGTGCAAGAAACTGGCAATAGTGTCAGCGCCGAAAGTCTCGGGTTAGTTGACATAAATTCCCCCACCTGTGAAAGAATTTCGGAAACAAGCGGAACAATAAATGGCTCAGATCAACATGAGAGTTCGGTCTGCATCGCTGAACCCCTTGCGGGTTCCAGTAGCAGTCAAGAAACTCTCTCAGATATCTCTAGGACGCGTCACGACAAACCAGCTCAACCTATTCTTGAGAGATATCCGGCTTCCACTTCTAACGGAAGGGAAATTCAGTGCATATTACTATAAGACTTATGAATGGATTGAATACTCAAAAAACTTAAATTCCGTGTTTTGTTTTGCTTGCCACCATTTTTCTATGGTGATTCTAAGGGCTGGAGTAACTGCTGGAAAAAGGGCTTTCATTGAGTCAGGATTTTGCAAGTGGAAAGACAGTTCTGCTCTTTTAAAGCAACATGATGGTTCTGAAAGACATAGGCATTGTATGTCAGCATGGACGGAATTTAAGATAATGAGTACTGATACTTCAAAATCTGTAGCGAATGCCTTAGTTCAATCCAGATCTCAAGAGGTTCAGGAAAATAGAGATCATGTGAAGTATATTTTTCGCGCTATTTGCTTTCTTGGCTGCCAGGGTCTTGCTTTGAGGGGTCATGACGAATCAGAAACATCTGCAAACCGGGGTAATTTGGTTGAATTGATGGAGGAAATGTCTAAAGGCGACGAAAAGCTAAAGGCCAAGTTACAGCGCCGATATGGTTACTATTGCAGCCATCAGTACCAAAATGACGCAGTTACACTGATAGGAAATGCCTTGCGCCAAGATATTATTTCAGAAGTAAAATCAGCTAATTACTTTGCTATTCTTGTCGACGAGACAAAAGACGTTTCTAGAAAAGAACAATTAGCGATCCTACTCAGGTACACATCAAATGGAAAAGTAGTGGAGCGACCAATCGGCTGCTATCACATGCACAAATTAGACGCCGAGAGCTTATCCACCTCGATTTGTGAAACTATAGAAAAGATTGGTGTAGATTCGATACTGTGTATTGCCCAATGTTATGATGACGCATCCGTTATGAGTGGGGAATTTAACGGAGTTCAAGCAAAGTTTAGGGAGAAGGTGCCTCATGCAGTTTATGTACACTGTCACGCCCACAGATTAAACTTGGTTTTGACTGACTGCCTAAAAAATATCAGCGAACTTTCTGAATTTTTCTCTGTGGTGTCACAGAGGTTTTGTTTTTTCTCTGTGGTTTCTCTGTTACGCATTTATATCATGCAGCAATACTCGTCACGAGCTATTTGTGGAATCCCAGCTAATTAGCGGGCAAAAAGTCTTGGAGCTAGAGAGGACCGTCCAGACTCGCTGGTTTTACGCAGTCCGCTCTATTTCGAAGGTGAAGGCCAGATTTGATTGTATTGTTGTTGTGCTTGCCACAGTCTCTGATAGTTCCAACGGCGAGGCAGCGTGTGAAGCAAAAGGACTACTGGACAAAATCAACTCTGCCTCTTTTGTTTCAACTTTACACATAATGGAAAAAGTATTAGTCATTGTAAATTGTTTATCAGAGCAACTTCAATCCGGAAGTTTGTTGATTTATAAGACACTTGCACTGACTTCTGGGACATATGAGACACTCCAAAAGCTGAGAAATGATAACGAATGGAACAACTTAAGCAAAAACATATCTGAATTCTTAGCTTTAAATGATATCCAGGAATCGAAATCTCCACAATCTAAAACCAGTGCTCGAAACAAGAGAAGTCAAGCCATTTCCATTCGTCTCAAAGCCTTTCTTTCAAACTCAACAACCGGTAAACGCAATATCAGTCAGCCAGTTAAATCAGACTGCGGTAAACTTCTGTACTTTGAGGTAATAGATCGTTTCACGAGTGAGATGGACCAACGTTTCATGCAGAATATGCCTCTGCTCGATGCTTTATCTGCCTTCGACCCCTCAAGTTCCAATTTTCTCAAAATTTCGAAAGTGGAAAGAGTTATGTGTCATTATCAAGAGATCCTCGGTGTTGACGACCATGACATAGAATCCCAGTTTTCTTTTTCAGAGTTGCATCTGTTAAAAAGTGATATTCAAAAAAGATATCTACTTTACGCTATCAAAATCTTATTTAACCTCCCCGTTGCATTTTTTGCTGTGCTAAAACTGGTGAGGTTCGTTGCTGCTTTGTCTGTGACCACTGCCATTAATGAACGAGTCTTCTCGGTAATAGGGCATGTGAAAGAATATCTGCGATCGACGATGGGAAACGACAGACTCAGTGATCTCATGATAATGGCCGTTGAAAAAGAGGAGGTAAAGAAACTGGATTTGGATAGATTAGTCGACGATTTTGCCAAGCAGCGACCTCGTCGCTACCCCCTGTTTTAGGTATGTTTGCTAAATGTTGTTCTTTTTTTGCATCTTAATTTTAAAAAAAATCGAAAAAAAATCCTTGCCCCCCCTACATTTTCGTGAATTGGCGCCACTGACCTGTCAGGCCAAGTAGCTCGGTCATTAAAATCAAGAACCGATTCTGAATCTTGATTTTCTAGCGTAGACACATTCAACTCTTCTTCAGTACCTACACTTTCATCATTACCTTCCTCTGTTCGAATTTCACCGACGTTTTTCACAACATCATAGCTATTACTACTATTTTCAAGTAGATAATCTGCTCCTGATGAGGGTCCCGGTCCCGCTTCTTATTGATCCGCTGTGCTGTTTGATTTGTTCTTGGCGTAAATCATAGGCAGCGCAATAGCGCTGCCTAAGTAAAGAACGATGCTGGCACAATGTATTATTTATTTTAATTTATTTTTTTTCTTGTTTTAGACCGGGGCACTTCTTATAGAAGTAGTTGTCGTAGATACTTCGGAAAGGGCTCATTTGATCGGAAATTGGAGTGGCTAGTGCCCTTTTTAATAGTCGAAAGTGATTGGAGGGCAACTAGCCCCCCCCCCCTCCCCGCCCACCATTTCTCCAGACACATCCATTTTTGAGGAGGACACTCCCCCACAACCCTCAGGGCAAGGGTTTTAAGTTATGCCCTGGGGGGCATATAAGAACGATGTTGGCACATTGTATTATTTTTGCTTTCCTTTAGACCATGGCACTTCGTATCAAAAAAGTTGTCGTAGAAACTTCGAAAAGGGCTTATTCAATTGGAAATTGGAGTGGCTTGTACCCTTTTTAATAATCAAAAGTAATTGGAAGGCAACTAACATCCCTTCCACGCCTACCATTTCCCGAAACACATCAAATCAACATTTTTAGGTAGCCATTTTGCCCAGAGTAGTTGATTTCAAAATAGGATTTATGTTTTTGAGGAAGACATTCCCCCACAGCCCTCATGGTAAGAGTTATGAGTTATGCCCTGAAGGCATATAAGGTTTTTATAGAACGCGTTGCCGTAGAAACTTCAAAAAGGGCTCATTCGATTGGAAATAGAAATGGCCAGTGCCCTTTTTAATAGTCGAAAGTGATTGGAAGGCAACTAACACCCCATCCATGCCCACCATTTCTCCAAACACGTCCAATCAAAATTTTGAGATGGCCATTTTGTTTCACGCAGCTTAAAGTTCATGAAATTATACCTTTGAGCAGGACACTCCCCCACAGTCTTCAGGGCAAGGATTATAAGTTATACCCTGGGGGAATATAAGGTTTCTATTGAAATTTGTGTCTTAGAAACTTTAAAAAGGGCTCATTCGATTGGAAATTCAAAGGGCTAGTGTCATTTTTAATAGTTGTGCCCTTTTTAATAGTCTCAAAAGTGATTTGAGGGCAACTAGCCCCCCTCTCACGCCCACCTTTTCCCCAAACACATCCACTCAATATTTTTAGATATCCAATTTGTTCAACTTAGCTGAAAGTTTTGTAAATTAGGTCTTTATGGATGACAGCCCCTCCCCCCCCCCACAACCCTCAGGACAAGGGTTATAAGTTATGCCCTGGATGCATATACGGTTCTTATAGAAAGCTATGTTGTAGAAACTTCAAAAAGAGCTCATTCAATTGGAAATTGAAAGTACTAGTGCCCTTTTTATAGTCGAAATTGATTGAAGGGCAACTAACCCACCTCTCACGCCCTCCATTTTTCCAAACACATCCAATCAAAATTCTGAGATATCCATTTTGTTCAACGAAGTTGAATGTTCTGAAAATATTTATCATGTGTTGTAACAGGGTGTAAAGAAATTCAGGTCCAGACTTTTTAGAGGTATATTCAGCTTCTCAACTTTTTTTATGTAGTCTTGCAGCGTTCCTCTAGGGACACCCATGGTACTTCCAAAGAATCCAACTGACTTCTTGTAAAATAAGACAGAAAAAACTGTTATTTTATTTTCTTCTGGATCACAGCCACCTTTCTTTCTTTTCTTTTCTGTTTCACTTTTAATTATTTTATCTTGAATGAAATTTAACAAGAAAAAAAATAGAGCTTCAGTTCACCTAGTGTTCTGACAGGATTAAACAATGCCAGAATTAACACAGTTTTGGGTTTTAAGCTTGCCTTCAACCTTTAAATATGCTGTTTACACAGCTTTTACAAGCATAGCCCAGTTTCGGAGACCTTGGTAAGGCATGTCAAAATTACCCTGGGTATTGTGGCCAAACATGGGAGTTCACTATCCCACAGGATGAAAAAATACAAACAGCAAACTGGTGAAGATGGCATGTCTCGGAAGCTGCCAAAAACAGGCAAATAATAAGAGAATGCAATGTGAGTTTACAACGCGAGTTTTCTAGTATTCGTAATTAGGCAAAGGCTTTCAGACAAAATTGAACAAAACTCCAGAGTTAATCACCATAAAACCTGATCCAATTTGATATTTTTGGTAAAAGAATTTAATTAAGGTCAGAAATTTTAAAAACATACACTGCCATCTGTCAGAGCTTTTATGAATCACCAAAAGCCCCAGAGGTTATTATATTGAAACTGTTTGCTTTGGCTAAACGTGGTACGGTCTCCCCTATACCAAGTTTGATATTTAATTTTGCCCAACTGTAAACTTTTGAATTGAATTCTTAGAAGAAGCTGTTATCTAACCATAATGTGATTTGTTTCAAATCACTTTTGTGGTGTTAATGTTTTCTGGGAATTGGAAGTACGATAGTGGGTCTCTTATATTATACTGTTGGAGGAAAAGTAGAACATGGAAAATGTTAAAGGCCGAGTTTTAGTGAAATATAGATGACTAGTTTCTAAAGACATATTCAAACGACCTTGGGAAGTATTAGTAAGATCCCTCCTCCCTCCATCACAGAAGCGGCTGCCCTTCCTCTACACAAGATGCTACCTACGCCCATGGTTATACCCTGGGGGCATATAAGGTTTTAATAGATAGAGTTTTTGTAAAAACTTCAAAAGGGGCACATTCAATTGGAAATTGAGAGGGCTAGTGCCCTCAGCTTGTGGACACCCTTCCGGCGGCCTCGCGATTTTGACTCGCTTACCATGTAAATTGATCGAAGCAAGGGATCATGTTCTTGCAGTTTCATATCTAAACACGTCCATAATGAATGTTTACCTACCAACAAACTATCGTAACGAGAAATCCGACGTGAAGTTTATGGGGGCTTACAAGAAACTGTGTAAGCTGATCAAAAATAATGCAAAATAGCGCAGTCACGCGCTCGATATTAATAGGTGACTTTAACTGTGATTTCACTGATAAAACACTCCCCAGAAGTCAGCTCCTTTGGAGCTCCATTCCTCCTTCGTATTCATTAGCTGACAAAAATTAATCCCATACCTATGTTTGCCCCTGCTCTTCAACTTCGAACATCGATCGTGTTGCTTCTTCTTTTTTGATCAAACAAGCCACTTTACTTCGTGAAGGTTACCACTCCGACCACTTACCTATTTATGTGACAATTGAGTGCAATGTCGGAAGCAAAACCCCGCAAGAGGAAAAGTTATTTTATGTTCAAGAATGGATTCACGTTGATCGTCAGTTATTTATGTCCGAGTGTGACACGTTACTCAACAAAATTAAAGTTCCTTTTCACCTACTTAGTTCAGAATCCAGGTTTTATATTAGTAAGTACCTGATCGAAATGCAGCTTACGATTTATCTTGCAGAAATCAACCATGCGCTTCGATGCGCAGAAAAGTGTGCAGTCCCATCTAGACGCGTTCGCAAAAAGATGGAAATCACCGACTGGTCTAAAAATCAAAGTCTTGTTGCAGCTTGTAATTCAGCTAAATTATGGCTCCGAATCTGGAACGAATCCGATAAACCGCGCTCCGGTATAATAAACGAATTGCGTCTGAAGACAAAAAGAAAGTTCACAAGAGCCCTTAAAGACCACAAAATAATGTTGATTAAAAAAAAATGTTGATAAGATAGCTAGTGATCCTTCACTTTTGAGGGAAAAGTTTTAAACGCAGTGACTGGACTTTTGTCAGTAGTATTCCAGAAAAAAGCTGTATTGAATATTATAAAAGTGAGTTTTCGTCTCCTGACTTTGTCGCAGAAAGTAAATATGAAAAAGAGCTTGACCATTTGCTTGCTAATTCTATTCGTTCTGCTTTTATAGTGACGCCGTCTGATATTGAGTTTCATCTAAAAAAATTAAGAAAAAATCTTCTGCGGTGTTGATTTAATATCTACGAAACACTTTGAACATTGTAGTAGTCTTTGGTTTCAGCACCTTTCGTTACTTTTTCAAATGTCTATTTCTTCTGGTATTGTGCCTCAACAGTTTTGTATAGGCCAGATTACGCCTATACCGAAAAAAGGGAAAAAGGATCTCGATGATTGTCGATCGTATCGGTCTATAACCGTTTCAAGGACCACTTTTAAAATATTTGAGTCTATTATTTTTAGAGATATTTCCCCAAAGTGTTCTGTGCCTGCGCATCAGTTCGTTTTTCAGAAAGAACTTAGTCGTGAGCATGCTCTTGTTTCCCTTTTTACGGTTCTTGCAGATGTAGAGGGTTCCGCGGATTTTATTGTTCTATGTTCACTGGACATTGCCAGAGCATTTGATTTGTGTATTTTTGCCCAGATTTTGGTAGAAGCTTTAAAGAGAGGGGTTGACTTCTCAGTTATAAGGTGTCTTCGATACATGTATAAACATCTGCGTGCCAAAATGAAGTGCAGTTCAGAGCTTTTTAATGTGCTAAAGGGTGTTAGACAAGGAGGTCTCACTTCCCCCGTACTTTTTAATAATTTAGTCGTTCCAGCCCAAAGTTCTATTGAGTCCACTTGTATTTACGGGGGTTTGGATGTCTCTTTACTTACGTATGCTGATGATATCCTAAATCTGAGTCACACTTTCTCTGGTTGTGAGAGCACTTTCTCGAAGTTAAAACTAGAATATCAGCAGATTGGTTAAAGTTTTAATGTGGATAAAACTGTAGCTGTCGGTTTCAACCTCAAAGCATACTCTGATAAATTCCTCCAGATTGCTGAAACTTGTATCCCCCTTTCTAAAAGTCTTATTTACCTGGGAATGCCCATTGGAAATTCAATTAAGGAAACTATTAAGCTTGCCATCAAATATCTTGAAAAAAATACGAGGATAGCTTATGCGTCGCTTGTCTCTAACGTTACACACCATTGTCGTTTCCATCTTTCTAAACTTTATAATATTCCAACTGTGCCTGATCTTCTTGCTCTGTCTCCTATTAGGCAATTTTTTCCTGCTTGAAAAAAACTTGTTCACCGTATTTATTTAAAATTTGCTAAATTCCTTTTACATGTGCCCCCTTGGACTAGTAACTCTTTTTTGTCCCACAAATTTAAGCTCATTTTTCCTTCGACAATTATTAATAAAAGAATAAAAGATTTTAAACCTTCTGTCAGAAAACAAAATCATGATTGGTCCTCTATATTTTTATGATTTTTTTTTTATATGTTTTGATTTGCGTCCTGATCTTCTGATTATGATAAATGATTTGTGATTATGTGTATGACTATTATGATTGTAAAAACTACTTATTTTTGTTCAGTGCATAAGTTTTCTTGTCTTTTTTCTTTTTTTCCCTTATGTACTCTACCATTCAGGGGCCTTGCGCCCTTTTTTGCTTTGACAGGTTGTAAATAAATTGAATTGAATTTTTAATAGTCAAATGGGATTGGAGGTTAACTAACCCCCTCTCAGGCCCACCATTCCCCCAAACACGTCGAATCAAAATTTTCAGATACCCACTTTGTTCAACGTGGTAGAAAGTTTTGGCAGTTAGGTATTTGAGAATGACAACCCCCCACCCCAGCCCTTAGTGCAAGGGATGTAAGTTTTGCCCTAGGGGCATATAAGGTTCTTATTGAAAGCGTTGTCGTAGAAACTTCAAAAGGGCTCATTTGTTTGGGAATTGAAAGGGTTATTGCCTTTTTAATAGTTGAAAGTGATTGGTGAGTGACTAACGCCCCTCTCATGACCACCATTTCCCCAAAGACACCCAATCAAAATTTTGAGATAGCCATTTTGTTTAACGTAGTTGAAAGCTCTGAAAATTACATGTTAAAGGATGACAACCGTCCTAGCAGCCCTTAAGGTAAGGGTTGTAATTCATGCTCGGGGGGCATATAAGGTGTTTTTAGAAAGTGTTCTCGTAGAAACTCTGAAAAGGCTCTTTTGATAGGAAATCGAAAGGCCCAGTGCCCTTTTTAATAGTCGATGTGGATTGGGAGGCTTGAGATTTTTATAGTAAAGATCGATGTGGGTATAATGTATTTTTTTTTTTTTTTTTTTTTTTTTGTTGTTTCGACCAGGGCACTTCGTATCAAAGAAGTTTTCTTAGGAACTTCGAAAAGGACTCATTCGGTTGAAAATAGCGAGGGCTAATGCCCTTTTTAATAGTCGAAAGTGATTGAAGGGCAACTAATCCCCCTCCCATGCCCACCCTTCCATTTTCCCATTATGTTTAAAAACTAAATGTTGCCTTAAGATTAAATCAAAATGCCCTGTATTAGTGCTAATTCCAAATAAGGAATCTCAAAAGTATCCCAAGAACGACTGATTGTATTATGTTCAAACTTTTGGGGCTACTTCTGCTCTTAAAATTTAACCAAATCAAAATAGCGTAAGTGTATCCAAGCTATCAAAAAAAGTAAACATATTTTTCTGCGAATGGTATCAAGTTTTCCATTTCAGGTCATCTAGAGGAGGTATGAAACTAAATTAAACACTACTATTTGTGTCCAGATTTTTAAAAGGGTGTTTGTTGTTAAAAATTGCTGAAAATTTTCTCCAGCATGCAAATAGGAGGTCAAACTAAAAAGTCTTAAAAAAACGAAAAGATTTAAAGTATTACTTACTTTTTCCCTGAAAAGACTATATCAATATAAACCGAAAAGAAATTAAATAAAAAAACTTTTTCCACAAAATAAGTTTTTCAAAGAAAAAAAGAAATCCTTTAAACAAAAAATGAGCAAAAAGAAAATAAAATAATCTACCAAGCCTGAAACTACCACAAACCAGCATCGATAAATAAATGAAACCTAAAACGAACAGAAATTACAATAAATAACCGAGTCAAACTCAAATGGAGCAGAAATTAACATAAGTCAGGCTCAAAATCCCTATGCCTTCCCATGGTCAGAACATAATTTGCACTTCACTGAAAAAAATACAAATGAATGTGCATTGTCAGTTTAATAAACATATACTGATATTTACTAATCAATATGTTAATATTATTTGATTTATTAAAGTTATAAAAGTAAAAACATTTGTACTTTTTTCAGTAAAATACAAATTATGTTCTGGCCTCGGGAAGGCATAAGGGTTTTGAACCCAACTTGTGTTAATTTCTGCTCGTTTTCAGTTTGACTCGGTTATTTATTGTAAGTTCTGTTCGTTCTGGATTTCATTTATTTATCGATGCTGATTTGTGGTAGTTTAACGCTTGGTAGATTATTTGATTTTATTTTTGCTCATTTTTTTTTTAATGGAGTTCTTTACTTTTCTTTGAAAAAATTATTTTGTGAGAAAAGTTTTTTAAATTAATACTTTAAAAATGACCCTTTTTGTTCTAAAATAAACTTATCCTTCTCATGTTTCCTTTTCCGGTATTGGAAGCCAGAAAGACTAAATCAATAAACTATGTTCACTGTAAATTGAACAAGGACGAGAATTAATCTTATTCTTTTATTACCTACTTCAATTACCTATATAATGTTGTATGTAGCCTACTGTGATGTATAAACTTATGGGTAACCATAAGGGGGGGGAGGGGGCAGGGGGCGCCCGCCCCCTGCCCCTGCAACTAACTTTAAGTTTTTCTAAGTTAACCTTCTTCTCACTCCACCCTGCTAAAATGTGGTATATTGCTTCAGGGCTGGTAATTGGAGGGGGGAGGATTGACAACACTATAAGGAAATGTAGGGGGGAATGTATTTTCTTGCAATATAGGGGGTAATTAGTTTTTCTTTTCAATTTTTTCAGTGAAAATCCCCCCAAAAAGACATTTTCCAAAATCCAACATTAAAACCAACTGTCCCAGGATTTTTTTTTTGTAAATTAGTATACTTTTTCTTACATAAATAATTCAATTACAGATTTGAAGGGATTTGTCTCATAAAAAACGGGTGAGTTATTGTTATGATAAACAATAGAAATCAAATTGAAGACAGGCAAACGGAAATTAAGTCCCTGGAGGTGCCAATTTCATTAAAAAAAAAAAAATAGTGCTAAAAGTCACAAAATCTTTGGATTTCAGATCTCCCCAGCATCAAAGATGGTTAAAAAACTATGAAACACAAGAAAGTTGAGTTCAGCTACTTCTCCCCCCCCCCCCTCCCTCAACAAAACTTCTTTGAAAGGTCGTCCTCAATTCCCCAGTCGTGAGACAAACCAGAGCCAAGAAGTCATTTCCAAAGCCGAGTAGACATACCAAAACTACCAAAAACTACAAATTTCTGGAAACTAATCTGACTAGACGACGAATTTGACGGCGAATAGAAAAGTTAGACACTTATGCAAGGTCCAGTAGTTGAACTGCAACTAACTTTAAGTTTTTCTAAGTTATCCTTCCTCTCACTCCATCCTGCTAAAATGTGGTATATTGCTTCAGGGTTGGTAATTGGAGGGGGGAGGATTGACAACGCTATAAGGAAATGTAGGGGGGAATGTATTTTTTTGCAATCTAGGGGGTAATTAGTTTTTCTTTTCAATTTTTTCAGTGAAAATCCCCCCAAAAAGACATTTTCCAAAATATAGGGAGGCAAAAATGTTGATTTCTTCAAGTTCTAGCCTTAACTAGACGACCTATATTTGCAGTACTGTTGAATTATTTCAGCAAATTCCACACACATTTATGCAAACTTGGGGGGGGGGAGATGTTCAGGAATTTATAAGCTGCCGTATATCATTTAGTGAAATTCTTTATTCCACCTCGACCTAAAAATAAATTCTTATGCACAGGTCATCTTCTAGATGGCATTCAGAGGTACCAATTCACAAAAATAAAACATTTTTTTCATTTCTATTCAATAAAGATACACAGAAAAAATGCATTTCCCTCAAGAAATGTGTTTTTCTCAAAGGACTTCAATTGAGAAGGAAGAGGAATTTTCTCCCCAATTCCACATTTTTGCCTCCCTAGATTTTGGAAAATGTCTTTTTGGGGGGATTTTCACTGAAAAAATTGAAAAGAAAAAACTAATTACCCCCTAGATTGCAAAAAAATACATTCTCCCCCTACATTTCCTTATAGTGTTGTCAATCCTCCCCCCCCCCCCTCCAATTACCAACCCTGAAGCAATATACCACATTTTAGCAGGATGGAGCGAGAGGAAGGATAACTTAGAAAAACTTAAAGTTAGTTGCAGTTCAACTACTGGACCTTGCATAAGTGTCTAACTTTTCTATTTGCCGTCAAATTCGTCGTCTAGTCAGATTAGTATCCAGAAATTTGTAGTTTTTGGTAGTTTTGGTATGTCTACTCGGCTTTGGAAATGACTTCTTGGCTCTGGTTTGTCTCACGACTGGGGAATCGAGGACGACCTTTCAAAGATGTTTTGTTGAGGGTGGGGGGGGGGGAGAAGTAGCTGAACTCAACTTTCTTGTGTTTCATAGTTTTTTAACCATCTTTGATGCTGGGGAGATATGAAATACAAAGATTTTGTGACTTTTAGCACTATTTTTTTTAATGAAATTGGCACCTCCAGGGACTTATATTCCGTTTGCCTGTCTTCAATTTGATTTCTATTGTTTATCATAACAATAAGTCACCCGTTTTTTATGAGACAAATACCTTCAAATCTGTAATTGAATTAGTTATGTAAGAAAAAGTATACTAATTTACAAAAAAAAAATCCTGGGACAGTTGGTTTTAATGTTGGATTTTGGAAAATGTCTTTTTGGGGGAATTTTCACTGAAAAAATTGAAAAGAAAAACTAATTACCCCCTAGATCGCAAAAAAATACATTCCCCCCCCCCCTACATTTCCTTATAGTGTTGTCAATCCTCCCCCCTCCAATTACCAACCCTGAAGCAATATACCACATTTTAGCAGGATGGAGTGAGAGGAAGGATAACTTAGAAAAACTTAAACTTAGTTGCAGTTCAACTACTGGAGCTTACATAAGTGTCTAACTTTTCTATTCGCTGTCAAATTCGTCGTCTAGTCAGATTAGTATCCAGAGATTTGTAGTTTTTGGCAGTTTTGGTATGTCTACTCGGCTTTGGAAATGATTTCTTGGCTCTGGTTTGTCTCACGACTGGGGAATTGAGGATGACCTTTCAAAGAATTTTTGTTGAGGGAGGGGGGGGGGAGAAGTAGCTGAACTCAACTTTCTTGTGTTTCATAGTTTTTTAACCATTTTTGATGTTGGGGAGATCTGAAATCCAAAGATTTTGTTACTTTTAACACTATTTTTTTTAATGAAATTGGCACCTCCAGGGACTTAATTTCCGTTTGCCTGTCTTCAATTTGATTTCTATTGTTTATCATAACAATAAGTCACCCGTTTTTATTAGACAAATCCCTTCAAATCTGTAATTGAATTAGTTATGTAAGAAAAAGTATACTAATTTACAAAAAAAAAATCCTAGGACAGTTGGTTTTAATGTTGGATGTTTGATAATTCCTAAAATCTTCATAGTGTGCAAGAGTACTGGCCCTAAATACCGAGACCAAGAGGTTACTGAAATGAAGGGGACCATATTCACCACCCTGTTATAAATGAGTGAAACTGTCCACTTGATCGATCTTTTCGTTACCCAACGTCAACTTTTCATCTTCATTTATTCTTAGCGTTAGCGACTTAGTTTTCTTAACATTGATTTTCAAACCTATTCTAGGACCCTGGACTCACAAAATCTCTAAAAGTTCATTCATTTTTCTCACACTTTCATCTAGGATGCTTAAATCATCAGCATAATCTAATTCCAGGAGAGTTTTTCCTCCTCATTTGATTCTGCGGTCTCCCATTGCCTTTTCTTTGCTCCTTAACACAAAGTATGTGAAAATGCTCCTTATAAAGGGGGTTAAAAGTTGCGTCGCTTCGGGGAGGGGAGGCAAGGGAATCATTTTGATAAAAATTGTTTATTTATAAATTTGGATAAAAAATTACTCCCAATAATTTGGAGGAAAATTATTATATAGCCCATGCCCACTTTCCGGATGAAGATCCCTCTTGCTTCAGTGGCAGTGCGTCCACTAGGCAAACTAGGCGGCCGCCTAGGGCGGCAACCTGGAGAGAGTGGCAAAAACGGAAAAAAAAAAATTGATTTCAGAATAAAACTTTATGAATATTAGCTTGATGTAACTTTTAGAGGTAAACTTATTGATTCATTAGGCTTGGGTTGGTACTGTGCTGGTTGGGCATTTTGGAGTAGGGATGGGGAGCGGCTGCCGCCGAATACTCTCAGAGTAGCCGCTTGACCTTGAATGAAAGTTTGATGTTTCTACGTGAATCGGCGCTGTTGCCATCCCTGGTCTGCTCATAACAACAGTTGTGTTGTGACAGGTGATCAGATCAGTCAAGATTTGGCGGTTTGTTGCTACACTGTGACTGTGCTGTATTGTCTGTATAATTTCAATAATACCTTATCTGAGTCAGATCAAGTAATTAGTAAACACCCTCTTTTTCCCGTATTTAAAAGTTTGACCTCATACAGCCTTGTGTCGGACGTGTCCTACAATGTACGAAGTGGAAAAACTGTATACATGGGCCCCCATAAGTTGAATTCCAGGGGGGGCAAACCTCGTCAGGGGGGGGGGGGGGCAAACCAAGTCTAATTGGCACTTTTAATGCTATATAATATAAATTTCAGAACAAAAATATAAAAATAAGGCCTAATAATTCAGCCAGGAGGGGCGCCCCCTGCCCCCCCCCCCTTATGGGTACCCATAAGTTTATACAACACAGTAGGCTACATACAACCTTATATACGTAAATGAAGTAGGTAATAAAAGAATAAGATTAATTCTCGTCTTTGTTCAATTTACAGTGAACATAGTTTATTGATTTAGTCTTTCTGGCTTCCAATACCGGAAAAGGAAACATGAGAAGGATAAGTTTATTTTAGAACAAAAAGGGTCATTTTTAAAGTATTAATTTAAAAAACTTTTCTCACAAAATAAGTTTTTCAAAGAAAAGTAAAGAACTCCATTAAACAAAAAATGAGCAAAAATAAAATAAAATAATCTACCAAGCGTTAAACTACCACAAATCAGCATCGATAAATAAATGAAATCCAGAACGAACAGAACTTACAATAAATAACCGAGTCAAACTGAAAACGAGCAGAAATTAACACAAGTTGGGTTCAAAACCTTTATGCCTTCCCGAGGCCAGAACATAATTTGTATTTTACTGAAAAAAGTACAAATGTTTTTACTTTTATAACTTTAATAAATCAAATAATATTAACATATTGATTAGTAAATATCAGTATATGTTTATTAAACTGACAATGCACAATCATTTGTATTTTTTTCAGTGAAGTGCAAATTATGTTCTGACCATGGGAAGGCATAGGGATTTTGAGCCTGACTTATGTTAATTTCTGCTCCTTTTGAGTTTGACTCGGTTATTTATTGTAATTTCTGTTCGTTTTAGGTTTCATTTATTTATCGATGCTGGTTTGTGGTAGTTTCAGGCTTGGTAGGTTATTTTATTTTCTTTTTGCTCATTTTTTGTTTAAAGGATTTCTTTTTTTCTTTGAAAAACTTATTTTGTGGAAAAAGTTTTTTTATTTAATTTCTTTTCGGTTTATATTGACATAGTCTTTTCAGGGAAAAAGAAAATAATACTTTAAATCTTTTCGTTTTTTTAAGACTTTATAGTTTGGCCTGCTATTTGTATGCTGGAGAAAATTTTCAGCAATTTTTAACAACAAACACCCTTTTAAAAATCTGGGCACAAATAGTAGTGTTTAATTTAGTTTCATACCTCCTCTAGATGACCTGAAATGGAAAACCTGATACCATTCGCAGAAAAATATATTTACTTTTTTTGATAGCTTGGATACACTTACGCTATTTTGATTTGGTTAAATTTTAAGAGCAGAAGTAGCCCCAAAAGTTTGAACATAATACAATCAGTCGTTCTCGGGATACTTTTGAGATGCCTTATTTGGAATTAGCACTAACACAGTGCATTTTGATTTAATCTTAAGGCAACATTTAGTTTTCAAACATAATGGGAAAATAGAAGGGTGGGTATGGGAGGGGGATTAGTTGCCCTCCAGTCACTTTCGACTATTAAAAAGGGCATCAGCCCTCTCTATTTTCAATCGAATGAGTCCTTTTCGAAGTTCCTATGACAACTTCTTTGATACGAAGTGCCCTGGTCGAAACAACAACAACAAAAAAATAATACATTATACCCACATCGATCTTTACTATAAAAATCTCAAGCCTCCCAATCCACATCGACTATTAAAATAGGCACTAGGCCTTTCGATTTCCAATCGAATGAGCCCTTTTTGAGTTTCTACAACAACTCTTTCTATAAACATCTTATATGCCCCAAGGGCATGAATTACAACCCTAACCCTGAGCGCTGCTAGGGTGGTTGGCTTTCTCTAAGACCTAATTTTCAGAACTTTCAACTACATTAAACTAAATGGCTATCTCAAAATTTTGATTGGGTGTCTTTGGGGAAATGGTGGTCTTGGGAGGGGCGTTAGTCACTCACCAATCACTTTCAACTATTAAACAGGCACTAGCCCTTTCAATTTCAAAACAAATGAGCCCTTTTGAAGTTTCTACGACGACGCTTTCAATAAAAACCTTATGTACCCCCAGGGCATAACTTACAACCCTTGCCCTGAGGGCTGGGGTGGGGGTTGTCATCCTCAAAGACCTAATTTCTAGATATTTTCAGCTACTTTTAAAAAAATGGGTATATCAAAATTTTGATTGAATGTGTTTGGGGGAATGGTGGGCCTTAGAGGGGGTTAGTTAACCTCCAATCCCATTTGACTATTAAAAATTCAATTCAATTTATTTACAACCTGTCAAAGCAAAAAAGGGCGCAAGGCCCCTGAATGGCAGAGTACATAAGGGAAAAAAAGAAAAAAGACAAGAAAACTTATACACTGAACAAAAATAAGTAGTTTTTACAATCATAATAATCATACACATAATCACAAATCATTTATCATAATCAGAAGATCAGGATGCAAATCAAGACATATAAAAAAAAATTCATAAGAATAAAGAGGACCAATCATGATTTTGTTTTCTGACAGAAGATTTAAAATCTTTTACTCTTTATTAATAATTGTCGAAGGAAAAATGAGCTTAAATTTGTGGGACAAAAAAGAGTTACTAGTCCAAGGGGGCACATGTAAAAGGAATTTAGCAAATTTTAAATAAATCCGGTGAACAAGTTTTTTTTAAGCAGGAAAAAATTGCCTAATAGGAGACAGAGCAATAAGATGAGGCACAGTTGGACTATTATAAAGTTTAGAAAGATGGAAACGACAATGGTGTGTAACGTTAGAGACAAGCGACGCATAAGCTATCCTCGTATTTTTTTCAAGATTTTTGATGGCAAGCTTAATAGTTTCCGTAATTGAATTTCCAATGAGCATTCCCAGGTAAATAAGACTTTTAGAAAGGGGGATACAAGTTTCAGCAATCTGGAGGAATTTATCAGACTATGCTTTGAGGTTGAAACCGACAGCTACAGTTTTATCCACTTTAAAACTTAAACCAATCTGCTGATATTCTAGTTTTGATTTCGAGAAAGTGCTCTCACAACCAGAGAAAGTACGACTCAGATTTAGGATATCATCAGTACACGTAAGTAAAGAGACGTCGAATCCCCCGTAAATACAGGTGGACGCAATAGAACTTTGGGCTGGAATGACTAAATTATTAAAAAGCACGGGGGAAGTGAGACTTCCTCGTCTAACACCCTTTAGCACATTAAAAAGCTCTGAACTGCACTTCATTTTGGCACGCAGATGTTTATACATGTATCGAAGACACCTTATAACTGAGAAGTCAACCCCTCTCTTTAAAGCTTCTACCAAAATCTGGGCAAAAATACACAAATCAAATGCTCTGGCAATGTCCGGTGAACATAGAACAATAAAATCTGCGGAACCCATCTCATTGATAGCTAGTTCCACATTGTCGTTATTTTTTGCAACTAATAGGAAATATAGTTTTGGGTTTAGTCTTTGTTTGAAAGCACTTGCCACAATTTTTTCATGTAACTCACCCGATCCGGGTGAATTATATTTTCTTATTTCTTAAGCCTTTTGAATGATCACTCTTCGAAAGCTTTTGAAGTTTTTCTTTTGAGTTTATGAGGGAATTATTAGCTGCAATTATTGCGTTTTTAATTTGCTTCAAAAATGTTAATATTTGGCCCCTTAGCCTTAAGAGTAGAATTCTCACTAATGTTTTAGGTCCGTTTTCCATATTTCCACAAATTGCGCCAGTTGGAGATTAAATTCGTCAATATGATTTTCTCTGTCCATATTAGGGGAGGGATTTTGATATTTAAACTGAGGTTGCGATTACTTTTAGTGCTTGTAACTATTTTTTTGTTCTTGCGACATTTTCCAACTTTCTCTTCCATCTTTGCGGAAAAAGGTTTTTTGGGATATTTAGACTATATATAATTTAATTTTTGGTTATACGTCAGTGTCTTGGGGGTGGGTGTCGCTATCTGGAATATTCTGTTTAGCCTAGCACTCTTAAAATAACACTGTTTAAAATAACTGAAAACTAAAGGTATAAAGCTGACATATATTTGTATGTTACTAAGTCTCAGTAAATCTATTTTCACTTTTCCATAAGAATTTATTGATAGCTAGCCTCTGTGATTTTCTCCTTGTTTAAAACGGCCATGTCATCTTCCAGGGGGGGGGGGATTTGTTAATTTAAATTCTTAATAACAAAAAATTCTTATTGTTTCGGGGAAGGGGGGGGGGTAATTCATTTATAACTTTTTTGCTATAATAGACAAGATATGATTAGTGGATTTATTTGCCCAAGACTGGGCTTATTTTCTTGACAACCTCTCTAAACATCTCTCTGTCGAAGGAAACACGTAAACAGTGTCATAGCCATGAGTTCTAGTTAGGACAAATACAAGGACACCTTTACGAATTATACGCTGGGTCTAATGATTCCCTGGGAGTGAATCGGAGTCACGGAGGCTATTTCTGGGGTCTAATAACATACACAAAGGCCATGTAAAAACACATGAATTCTATTACGGTACACTGACAAGGATTGCGTTCAGTGGGTGCGATAACTAATTTTACTCCACTGGCAAATCACAAGGGTCAAGTCTTATACTACTGTTTAAAAAGCTTTAATTGCACTTGCGTCTTATTAAGACTTCTAGGCTAATTTTCATCTCGACTGTTTCAAGAGTGATAACTGACTTTATCTCACTCAAAAATAAATCCAGACTAACACATCTTGTCTGACTCGAGACTAACACAAGACTAAATAAAATTGCCATTTTTCTGGGGTATATTATTCTTAATAAGACCTGGGATTTCCCTGACTTTTTTTTTCAGGTCTTTGGCCCTTCCTTACACCCGTCCTACACATGGGCTAGATTATTCTTGGTTACGCGCCTTGTACTCCAGCTGTTAATGTCTTGATCTATATAATTTACTTCGATACAAACATTGTATGCAGTATTTTTATTGTATAATAAAACGCAATTTATCACATTTTTTAAGGATTGGTCATCGGTTCAAGACATTCTATTATTTATACCAATAAGACATTCCTTCTTTAGTGGCTAGCTTTTATTTATACCAACGAAATTGTTTATTTAATAGTAAATAAATTTATTTTTTAATAAGTTAAAAGACACTTCAACAGAGATCCAATACTCTTTGTTTTTTTTTTAATGGTGAAAAAATTCATCGTAACAAGGCAAAAAGACAATCCTAGAGCTATTATCATCTTAGCCATAAACAAAGGAATTTGTCACATAGCAAAATCCAGTTTGATGCTTGCTGTTGAGAGTAAAATTAATGCTCATTTTGTAGCTACTCTAATTAAACAGATCACGATAAAAATGAATGCCGAAATCACTGTTAACCTTTATTTAAGAATTGAACTTGTATTTTCTTAATTATTAGTTCGAAAGAGGGGTTTATATTTGTGTTTTAATTTCTAATTATGTTACATTAAGACTAACTTAGATAATCATTACTATTTCTAAAGCAAGAAATGGAAATTACTACTCGATTGACAGTTTTTAACACATTTTTTAATTTTGGTTACTATGGGCCGTGGCTCGTCATTTACTAGGTTACACCTACTGCTGCAACCATGATATCAAAAGTATAATACATTTCGTGTTAATATTGTTAATCTGTTGTCAAATCTTGATTTCTTATCTAAAGTTAAAGTTGTATCTATTTATTTTTATGCTTTACAGGATCCCTAGAGGCAACAGCTTGACTATGGACTATTTAATGAACATGCAGTTATTCTGATTTTGTAGGTAAATTTAAAAAATAAGTTCCAAATCTTTTGGGTTTCTGTAAGTGATTAGACAGAAATGGAAGGAGAGATATTATTTATATATGTGATAGATAGACATTTACCCACCATTCTCACGCAGATGAGGCGTAGTCAAAATCATATCTAGGACCCAGTTTTTTCCGCTACAGGGAGTGTTTCTTAATAAGTTGTTATTGCATAATCCAGAAAACTGTGTTTTCTGGTCCCACAATTTTTTTGTGGCCTCGATGATATTTTCAATGTCTTTGATTCGAAAAGCATAAAACTCATTTAATTATTAAAAATAGACCTCTTCCAAATCTTTTTTTTTATTATCTGTAACTAGAAGCATCAAAAACTTATACCAAATCGGCAATCCTGTGGGGAAAAGCTACATTCTTTGCGTTGTGAGAATTTTTCCTTGTACAAACTTATGCGCTAAACCATTCGGCTGCTTTCAAAACACATAGCTTTTCGGTTAGTATAATATCACTTTTAATTAGACCCGCATGAACAGATATTCTTTGCTAAGCATACGACAACATGATCACAAAAACCATGCTGTTCCTCATGCGAACATGGCTAAAAGTGAAAACTGTTTAGTTTTTCTTTGGATTGACTAAAAATGCTATATTTCCCGCTTTGTTAAACTCTTTGCTATCATGAATTCATGCGTGAAATTGTTCATACACCAATCCGCATTGTAAATCTCACGGTTTTCTGCATCAGAAGGAAATAAATCAAATTCTTGGTACCAATCATGGACAGCTGGAGACCCATGCAAAAGCAGTATTTACCATATCTTAACTATTATTTATAATTTCTGGATGATTGGTTTCTTGGAAAGCAGCCTAGGCCTTTATAAGTAGGTAAACATAATGTTTAATGCAATTATTATATTTGTAAGGAGCATAAAAAAGGCATCGATTTGTATGCTCACTTTATTTGTAAGTCAATAATATGAACTGCAAAAAATTATCAATGAAATTTGCCTGGTAAAATTTTAGTTTAGCTAGCCTATTGATTGCTATCACGGTTTTTTGCATCGTGTAATTGCACCATAATTCGTAGCTGCAGTCACGACTAGTCCTAGTATGACCGGTCACTAGTGTTACTTTAAAATTACATCTGATATCAAAAATTTAGGCAGGGTGCTCTCGCCGTTGTAAGGACTTGTGTATTTTCATCATTAACAACAATACGAAGCTGACACTTTTCGAGTTTCTAAAAAGCACTGAATGGCACTTTTCGACTGAAAAATGACACTCTCTGCTTAAAATATTTGGCAGTGCTAGTGGAAACATTTGTTTTCAGTAGACTAGCGCAGTGTTGCCAGATTGGCTTATTTTACGCCAAACTGGCTTATTTTGTTGGCGACTGGCGTGAAAATTTTTGGAACTGGCTTGTGGCTTAAAACTTGGCTATTTTTATTTTGAGCTGGCTTATTTATTGGCGTGATTTACTTTTTCGGGAAGAATTTATATTTTTTGGCAATTAATCCGATTCTCGAACGAACGAACGAACGAATGCTCACGAAAGGTCAAAATCACGTATTAACTCTATGGTCAAAATACGAATCTGCCCGCGGCAGTGCGGTGGAGTTTTCATATCCTAAGAGACACGTGGCTTCGTAACAACAGCATAAAAAGCATTAGCCATTAAGTCATGGGGTTGAACTACAGCTGAAGGTACAGTATATTAGCTGTTACTTGTTAGTATAGAATAACGCCAGGAATCAAACTCATAACAGGCATGTCTGTAACATCTACAGATGCTGTTTAGTTCATGCGAGTCGTCCAGGAGTCGTCATGTACACTCTAGCTATTTTCTGTGGTTTGTATCTCTGTACAAACAGATTGGGTACACAGCCTAGCCTACTGGGTACACACCCCAATGCAATGGGTACTGCCTCCAATATATTGGGTACCCCCATACCCGTTTTCACTTTTCGTCTAGGCCTATTCTGAGAAAATACATTTATTTATATTTGTATATGTCTGAGGTACTCAGAGTACCTCAGACTCCGATATGGGAATTCTATCAAAGCTACTAAAAATCTAGTTATTGCAGAACTTGAAGAAAAACTGTAGAAAACTTATGGTATATACTAATTATCAGGACTCTTTCCTTAATCCCAGCTAGTATTTACTCTACAGACTTAGACCTGTATCCTATGCCCTTAATCCTCACAAGAATTGAAGCATAAATGTACTTGCAATACATTCCTAGCCACATGGGAATGGAAGAGAACAGACAGTATAGTTGACAAATTTTCCAAACTATTCAGATTATTAGGCAATGTCAAATTAATTAGAGGATGACCAATTCTTGCATACAATGCTCTTTGACTAAATTGGCAAATTTGTACAAGAAAACAGGTTAAAGTTTACTGCTTATATTTCAAAATAAATAAAGAGTGAAATACAAGATAATATAAAAAAAACAATTTATGGGTTTGGTTTTATTTTCATTGTGTGTAGAGCCCCATAATTTATAGGCTAATATATTGGTCATTATATACTAACTCCATAACTGATATAGGAACATATGGAATCCACTACTTGGTTCCTTTTTAATACCCTTTCCAAATGTGGTAGTCAAGTCACAAATGTACCCCCCCCCCCCCACACACACAATTGTCATACATAAAGCTCAATGAATACCTAAAGACTAGAAAAAAACAAGAAAACAATGAATTTTTAATTTACAATATGCAGGAGGTTTTTAATGATCAGATTATCATGTTTCCTTCCATTATTATGCACTTTTAGAAATAGCCTAATTTTAAATAATAGGCTACTTTAGTAAATTATGCACTCAATCATGCACAGGGATGACTTGTAGACCAAGGAGATAGCCAGTTTAATATACATATTATAACAAAAGAGATCCAGAGAAGAGCCCATTGAGAAGGAAAGATGTCAAAAAAACCATTCTTACTTCACAATATGCAGAATAATTCTAACTAAACACACTTTGTTTACAGCTCCACTTTGCTTTACCCCCCCCCCCCCCCCGCCTTAATGTACAGACATATAGCCTAAATTATACATCTGTCATGTATTCTGCTACCAACAACTTGTATTTTTCTGGTTCATGTTTCATTACAGTTGATTTGATTTACAGGTAAACATGTTGAAACAAGAGATGTTGGAAGAATGCATGGGAAATTTATCATTTGAGCTAGGCAATATATTTGCATATTAGGAGGGGGAGTGAATTAAAGTGGAACTGTAGTCAGAATGTGTTAGCTACAATTATTCTGTATATTATGAAATTAAACTGTTTTCTCAATGCAAGAGATTACGTGCTTTAAGATGTCTAATAACTGCAGAACTGGTTATTCTTTCAAAAACCTTAACATTCATTTTTCCCAATGTATTAGCCTATAGTTAAATACTAGAGAAATTAGTTATATATAATATAGGCTAATAGCTAATATGTAATAAAGTACCATATAATACTAATGAAAATATCAGAAAGAGATATATGAATACAGGAGCCTGAGCCTTTGTAATTGCCACTGACCATATTTAATTTTCGCTTTAATTTCTCTGACTGATATCAGTACTTAAACCTTGTATAAACATAGTTGTTGGGAATGAAAAGAAAGTTGAGATTCTGCTCTGCCAAATGCTATTTGTTTTCATCCCTTTCACTGTTGAGAGGCCCCTGTTTAATAATTCTTGATATCTCAGTACTGAAAGATTTTTCTAGAACCGTCAATATAGCCATTTTACAACCTTTATTTTGTGGAAGTATATGAGAAAACTCAACATTGAGGCCGTTTTCCATTGCTCGATTTTTCTGAGCTCAGTTCAGCCTTTCTCACAATTTTAATTTCATTTGTTTGTGCAACCTTTTGGCCAAGCTCAGCTCAGAAATTCCTCTTCTATTGGTTTTGTGAGAGCTGTTGGCTGAGATTTTGCTCGCACAAATTTGACCCGGGCTGAGTTTTTTCTGAAATTAAACTTCTGAAATCAAAAATTAAACTTCTTTAAGTCAGTATTGCAATGTAAATCTATAACCCAGCTATGTTGCAAGATGTTTAAAAAATCATCTTTTAGTAATTAGAAGTCGTCAGAATAGGCGGGATATATTATTCAAATATTGTTACAAGTACAAGCTCAGCTTACTACTTACTTTGTACTTGTGGCGGGAATCAGGCGTTTCCACCTCGCCCGGCATCGATGATCTTGGAGACCTTCTTGGACCATGTTGAGCGATCTTCTGCCAGCTGCTCTGCAAAAGTAAGCCACTGAGTTGACCATCTTTGTCCGAACTTTCTGAATCCCCCGATAGGTTCAAGGTCTGATTTGGCCAGGTTCCACCAGTTTTTCCTCTGTCCTCCTTGGCGTCTCTTCCAGGAGCTAATAGGCTCGACTAGAAGTATTTGGCGAGGCAAGTATTCTGGCGGCTTCCGTAAAACATGGCCCAACCATTTCAAACGGCGTTCTTTAATAGTGAGCGCAACATCTCTCTGAATATTGCACATTCGACGTAGATCCGCGCTGGAGATACGGTCACGCAGCTGTATTCTGAGAATTCTTCGCAGACAGGTATGCTCAAACACCTTCAGCATATTCTCATGCTGTAGTTTTACCGACCATGTTTCGCATCCGTAAAGGAGAACGGTGCGGACTAGTGCCATGTAGATTCGAACTTTCGTTCGGACACTGACTTCGCGGCGATTCCATAAGGGTTTCCGAAGGGAGGCAAAGACTGTCTGCACTTTCTGTATTCTCTGTTGGATATCAGCGTCGGAGGATCCGTCAATACATATTTGGGAGCCTAAGTATGTGAAACAGTTGACTTTTTCCAGTTGAACTTGATTGACAGTTAGTGTGAATGGTCCTGTGTCGTGGTTAATAGCCATGAATTTCGTTTTCTCTGTGCTGACTTTCAAGCCGATCAGGTCTGCCCAGGCCACCACGTTGTCAAGCATGTTTTGAGCTTCTACGGGTTCTGACAGGAGGCCAACATCATCCGCATAATCGAGGTCAGTCAGTGAGAGATTCTGTCCGATCTGAACTCCTGGATAGGACGACAGTGCATTTTCAAGCACCCAATCGACGCAATAATTGAACAGAGTCGGAGAGAGGATACACCCTTGTTTTACTCCGAACTCAACCAGGAATTCTTCAGTTTCTTCACCATAGACTCGAACTCGGCTCACTGACGCGTCATAGTATGCCTTCATCAGTTCAACAAACTTCAGCGGCATTCCGTCATTCTCTAGGATCTTCCAAAGCTTCTGGCGAGTGACAGAGTCACTCGCCAGAAACTTTGGAAGATCAGCTTGGACCTTATTGTCAATTTTTACTCCAAGATGAACTTACAGATTCAGTTAATTTTTCCATACTCTTTTCAGATTGAATGTCATTCACCCCGAGTGAAAATAAAAATGAAACGTTCAACTGGATATGATGGAAACGGGCAGAAAAAAATTTCAAATTTTTTCACTGTTACTAGGCCTTCCAACTCAACTGAACCGGACAGTGCTGGAACAGATGGTGTTGATGGTGGTGGATCCGAGCCAAAACGAGCTTTAATAGACAAATCAGCACCTGAAATTAGTATAGGGACGAGAGATAGCAGTGCCATCACCAAATACAGACGAGTTGTTCCATAAAAAGTTAAAATAGTGGCAAATTTGTGTAATGATTCATCAGCCCAAGATTGGGTGGAACCTGATGAGTCAGATGACAGTGACTCTGAGACTGACAGCATGGACAGTGATAGCAGTGCCACCAGCCACTACAGGCGAAAACGAGCTGTTCTACCAAAGTCTAAGACAGTGGCAGAGCTGTTAAAAGAATCAAAATTAGTCCAAGAACTGGTGGAACCAGACGTAGCGGGCTCTACCTCCGAAGTGGTGAACAGTCACTCAGATACTGGCAGTCCGACACCAAAACTAGTCCCAGAAAGGGTGGTTAAAACCTCTCTTTTTAAACTTGGTGTACCTCAAGCATCTACTGCCAAGCAGATTGTTACCTCAGTCTCTACTAAAGTACTTAACCCTGTCCTAGTCCCAGAAAGGGTGGTTCAAACCTCTCTTTCTAAACTTCGTATACCTCAAGCATCTACTGCCAAGCAGATTGTTACCTCAGCCAACCAGATTGCTACCTCAGGGTCTACTAACGTAGTTAAGCCTGCCCCGTCCAAAATTACTAGTTATATGCAGAACCCTAACAAAAAGACTGAAACAAACAATCAGAATTGTGTTGAAAGTGAAACAGGAGAAATGGTGTCCAGAGGCCAAAATAAAGGAAGCAGCAAGGAACCTGAAGAAGGAAGAAATGTTACACCAAGAGCCAGCATGACAAAAGTTGTGAAAAAGAGTTATGAAAGACTATATCAGTCTGTGTGGGTGAAAGATACAAAATTCCAAGGCTGGCTTCAGCCTGTTCAAGGTGATGACACAAAAGCATCGTGTAAAATCTGCAACGGTACACAGCTTAGGGCTCACAAACATGATCTGGAGCAGCACATGAAATCGAAAAAGCATGAGAAGAAGGCAGCAAGTCTGAAAATACATAAACCAGTCACTGAATGTGGTGAGTACTTTTCTTTTGAGCATGGCTTAACAATAGGGGGGTCCCTACGTTCTTGTCATCAAGCCACCTACCAGAAAGAGTGGTCTTTGTAGCACTCCTCCGAAACTTCGTAGCATTAAGGCCCAGTGTCCAGTGTGTGTTTTGTTGGGAAGTCTTAACCCCATCTTGAGTTCTGTGTGTATTTTAGAGAGGCCCTCAAATACGTCATTCAACCAAGAATATCTACCATTTAGATCTCAACAGAATTTGATAACGATTAATAGCCAGTGGCCCGTTATTTTGCGTATGGGGGACCCAATCGGAGTTCGGTGACCAGTCATTGAAATCAACCAAGGAAGTACACTTGTGCTTCTGTAAAGAGGCATACCACAACAGTGTTAAGCGATCTTCGGTCCCAGAGAGGTGGGGAGGGCTGCGTTTTGTAGGCCATGTCCTAACCAAGAAACATGCAACATTTCATCCCCCTCTGACCTTCCCTTCATGGGGAAAATCCGGACGGAAGTTTTGCCCCCCCCCCCCCAACCACATCCCCATTCAGAGTAAAGTTATGAAACATAGCCGAAATAAACGGTTATGAAACATAGCCGAAATAATAACGAATAATTAATGCTAATTTTCTAGGAGTCACGTCAACGAACTTGGCTTCGCGGAAAGCGGAGCTGGTCTTGGCTGCTCATGTAGCCTGTCACTGGTCGGTGAGAACAATCGACCATCTTTCTACTATCATCAAAGACTTATTTCCTGGGCCTATTGGTGAATCGGTGAGGCTAAAAAGAACTAAAAGTTCCGCTCTCATTAAGAATGTGCTTGGACCTGAAACCCTGAAGGAGATAGTGGCTGACATTGGAGATGGTAAGTACTCTCTAATACTTGTTGAGTCAACTGATGTCTCTACAATGAAGTTCATGTGTATTTGCATTCGATATTACAGCCCGAAGTTGAAAAAGATAGTGTGTACTGCGTTAGGAATGGTTGAAGTACCATCAACTACAGCTATTATACTCCACGCAGAACTCACAAAATTTTTTGCAGAGTGCAAAGTACCTCTCAAAAACCTGATTGGTATTGGTAATGATGGGGCAAATAACATGTGTGGCGCAAATCACTCTATTTACATTGCTGAAAGTAGATGGGTTACCCCACCTTCAGCTTTTCAAATGTGTTTGCCACTCTCTGCACTTGTGTGCTTCCGAGGCGGTGGAAGAGTTGCCGAGCAACCTAGAATTTATGCTCTCGGAAACGTACAAGTGGTTTAGCGTAATCCCGTTGCGACGGGAAGCGTACGGCCAGATATATAGGCTGATAAATCATGGAAATTCGCCCCTTAAAATTGTGGCCCCTTCAAGTACACGCTGGTTCTCACGAGACACCGCAGTTTGTAGAGTTGATGAGCAATACCTCGAACTGACAACACATTTTTGCATCGCCAAGAAAAAAGAGCGGTGCTATACAGCATGAACTTTACACGAAATGTACAGTGATAAGCACAAGCGTCTATACATTGTCTTTCTGAAACCGCTATTGGCCGACTTTCAGAGGGTGAACATACTATTTCAACATTCGAATGCAGACCAATTTCGTCTGTTTCAAGAGCTGAAAGATTTGGTCATGTGCATCCTGCGGAGGATCCTTCGACCGTCTGGAGTGTCCCTTAATGTCAACCTTGAGTTTCTAATTTACTACCTTCCTGTCGACCAGGTAGACTTTGGGCATTTGTTTCTTTCTGAACTAACCGAAGCTGATCTTCCAAGCGAGATGAAAGAGTAAATAAAACTTCGCTGTCACGGCTTTCTCAAGAAGGCTGGGAGGTCAGTTCTGAAACGTTTACCTCTTGCCATTGATTCCCTTCTGAAATTGAGAAATCTCTCACCGACAATATGTTTATCTCAGACTAGACCCAGATTCGCCGATCTACCTCTTAGTGTGATTCCAGTGACAGAATTTGGAGACATGGAAAACCAGTGGAGACGCCTGCTCGAGGTTGACTGGAATGAACATTGTGGTGGAGAACTTCCAGAAGACTCCTCTGAGTTCTGGGTCCACGTGCTTCAGTTTCGCGACCCTCTTGGAGAGCCAGTCTTTCAGGATTTCGCAAAGTGGGCATTGTCGTTGCTGAGTTTGCCTATCAGCAACGCAGTCGTTGAGAGAGCGTTTTCTATGATGAACTTTGTAAAGTCAAAGCTTCGGAATAGAATGCTTTTACCAATGCTAAACGCAATTTTGATTTTTAGACTGTGGATGTCTCTCAGTGGCCACTGCTGTTCGTCATTCGTACCATCGGCCAAAATGACTTCGTTCAACAGTTCCATATATTCGAAAAATGGAGCTGAAAATGCGTCTGACATCGGACGATGTGGCAGAGCTGATGCACCTGACACTGACGGCGAAGAAGATGAACTCAGTGACATCTTAGAGGCATTTGGTCAATCTTAAAGGGCTATGAAAGACGGGTATTCTTAATCACCGAAAATTCCACCCTGGAGCATTTTTTTTCCAAACTGCCACTTTTTTTTAGTTTTCCCGTCATAAAGCGCCTTAAAAGGTACGCACTCACTCAACGACTGGCAGCCAGAGTTTGGACAGCCGTCTTGCGCTAAAGGTCAATATAATTATGATAAGTTGTAAACTTCTGAAATCGATGAGTGAGTTGGCTCTCGCAGCACATCAACAAAATTCAATTCTTAGCTTGTCTTACGTAAAGTATCGAAATTTATGACGCAGTGTCATTCCCAATCTGGCCCACGATACTTCCCATCCATGTTTAAAGTGGTGGAATGTTCGAACTTAGTTAAAATGTGGCTCATCAAACAGGAACCTGGAGATCCGTCCCAGCAAGAACAAATAAAGACTAAGAACCTTCGTCTCCCTATCTTGATACTACAACCATGTGGAGTCGAATAAAATACGGCTGATACCTGGCGAATTTGAGCGGAGGTGGAGCTGGCGCGGAACATTACAGTTCGTTACCTCTACAACTAGCTCATCGCAGTACAGCCCCGGAGAATAAAAATTGAGTGAGAACAAGTGAAAGTGTTTGATTACACTAATCATACACGCCTGGAGGCCTGCTACGGTCTTTTCCTCGCAAATGCGCGGCGGCGATGAGGGAAAGTTGACGGCCGTCAACTCAGTGCTCAGCCAGTTCTCAAATTGGCTCCAACTCCGCTCATATTTTACGGGTTATCCAATAGTCAGTGCATGGACCAAAGACGGTGGTTCTACTCAGTCTTATTTGTTCTTGGTCCCAGGGACGTATTGTGGTTCGTGATAGCCAATTATGACTCTGGAATGGACTTGTGATAAAGACAAAAGTATGATTGTGTTCCTTGTGTATCTTTCGTAGCCCTTTAAGGGCGTTTTAGCATCGCATTTAGCATTGGGAAAAGGATTTTATTCCAAAGCTTTGACTTTACACAAAGTGATTTCCATAATTTTATGACTCTATATGTGATAATATCCCAATGATCTGATTTTTGTTTGTGTATCTATGTGATAATAAACCAATGATCTAATGATCCTTTTTGTTTTTGTCTGCGGGTTACGGTCGTTATTAAGCAATGCATCATTATTTCCAACCAATACATAAGGGCTGGGACACAAATTTAATAATTTGTTCCGGCAATAACTCTATTGCGCCAAAAAGAACCTCTGACTGAACCAAAATGTTGACATTAAAACGCCTTGGGTCACAGAGTATCATTACAGTAATCGGAGGTCCGACTCAGTGAAATTATGGGATACAGAAATTGCGGCGCACACACGGACAGTGCTCGAACTAACACAGGAGAAATCGAGCCGGTGGGCGTCCTCGTCAATAATTTTCCCCGAACTGTTGGACAAGAAAGTAAGCATGGTCGAGCATTTTCTGAACATAGCGCGCGGGAATTTCTGTAAAGTCTCTAGAGTTCCACATGGGGTAGCGGTTTATCACAATTCTACTAAATGCAGCCACAAAATAATCTCTACACTGGAACTGAACTTCCTCTAGCCAGGGAACGAATTGAAAGGTGGATAATGCCAGTAGGATAAAAGGACCTGAATATTGGTGAGTATTTCTATAAAACGGCCGTCAAAACTTGGACACCTTTAAAAGTAAAGTTAGATTTTGGGCAAAAAATTGTCTGGCTTATTTTTGGCTTGTTTTTCAAAGGCTGCAGCTTACTTTTTTGTTCAGGATCTGGCAACACTGGACTAGCGCCGCATGGAATTCAAATTAAAGTAGCATGAATTATTCTTTATTTCAACTGCACAATTTTTCTTTGTGGATGTAGTGCCGTTTCTCTGTCAAAACTAAGCTTTGATCAAAATGATAGTTATTTGCTCTGAAAGTTTGAAGTTCATGCCATTTCATGTTACCTGGATTGAGCACTCACCAAGTCTTGCTGTTATTGGGTCTTCATCAGATCAGAAGGGAATAATCCAAATTCTTGGTGCCTATCATGGACAGCTGGAGACCCATGCAAAATTAGTATTTACCATATATTAACTATTCTTTTTAATTTCTGGATGATTGGTTTCTTGGAAAGTAGGCTAGCCTAAGCCTGTTAAGTAGGTAAACAGAATCTTCAATGCAATTATTATATTTGTAAAGAGCATAAAAAAAGGCATCAAGTTGTATGCTCACTTTATTTTTAAGTCAATAATATGAACTGCAAAAAATTAGCAATGAACTTTACATGGTAAAATTCTAGTTTAGCTAGCCTATTGTTTGCTAGGCTATATTTGAAAGGGGTTAGGTTATAAGGTAAAATTCTACTTTAACTACTTTTGGCTATCTTGGAATGGGGTTAGGTTCAGAAAATGAAACTTTCAGGGATGGGTCTACAGGCTAAAGTATGTCCCCAGGAAGGTATTTTGAAGGGTAAGTATTTAGCCTACCAAATCATAGGCTATTATTAAGGGTAAAGTTCTACCAAATCATACTATTGACTTACACATAAAGTGAATATACCACTTGATGCCTTTTTTATGCTGATTACAAATATATCCTAGTAATTATTTCTATCGGAAATGAATTTCAGCCCCCCCCCAATATATGCCAATTCAGCGTATATATTTCTACAACCTAACCCTGAATTGGCATATATAGGGGGGGTCTGAAATTCATTTCCAATAGAAATGATTATTATATTTGTAATCAGCATTAAAAAAGGCATCAAATAGTGTATTTGGTGTATTCACTTTATTCCTAACTCAATAATATGATTTGGTAGAACTTTACCTTATTGAGTTATGACTAAAGTGAATATACCATTTACCTTACCTTAAATTACCTTAAATCGCACTAGCCAGCGATAAGGACGAATCCTGTAGACGCCGGTCAATGATGATGGTGGCTCAGCTCATCGGGCGCATCCCAAACTGTGCGCCATGGCTTGCTGCACCAATCTCTGTCAACAGCTGACTTGAAGGCTTCAGTATTAGGGGACATGACTGCATTCTGGCTAAGGGAATTCCATAAGCCAACCACACGGTTGGAGAAAAATTTGTTTCGCAGCCTGGTATTAGCGCGTTTCCGGTAGAGCTTTAGGGGTGCCCTCTTGTTCTTGACGAACTATCTAACTGGAATAAGTCAGGGATGATATCGTGGTTGCAGATCAATTTGAATGTCATCAATACATCTCCTCGCTTACGTCGGTATGTGAGAGATGGTATTTTGAGCCTCTGAAGTCTGGTAGAATATGGCAAATTTTGAAAACTCCTTATGCATTTCGTTGCTCTCCGCTGCACCGATTCCATAATCGATTGGTCAAGCTTGTTAACTGGCGTGGCAATGGACATCCCAAATTCTAATTTTGGTCGGATCAGGCCCTTTAGGAGCTTAGTAATCACTGCTGGAGATCTACTGCAGAATATTCTCTTTATTATACTAAGAGTTTGGTTGGCTTTGGCTACTGCAGACTGCATGTGTAAGTTGAATTTGAGCTTGTTATCAACCAAGACTCCCAGATCTTTTTCGCAGTGACTGGTTGTAAGTGGCTGTTTAAAACCACAATTGGATTCCATAAAATACTGGCTGAGAGGGTTGTTTGCTCCAAAGTGTATGACCTTGCATTTCTGGATATTAAATTCTAGTCGCCAGGTTTTTGCCCACATTGAGAGTGCGTTAAGATCTGTTTGGATGTCTTTGGTACTTTGGGGGTCATAAATTGGACAGATTATTTTGGAATCATCAGCATATAAGCATATCTTATTCTTTATGATTGAAGATGCATCATTAATATAGATGTTGAATAGAGTTGGGCCCAAAACCGTGCCTTGGGGTACTCCGCTTTCTACATCTGCTGATTCTGAGAAGAAAATTGATCCACCATCCCCAAATACTCTTACCACCTGCTTCCTGTTGGTAAGAAATTGCATCGTCCAATTTATGACTTCATCGTGGAGGCCTATTGCGTGAAGTTTAGAATTTAGCCTCCTATGACATACTTTATCAAATGCTTTCACTAAGTCTAATAATATCATATCAACTGGGGATCCCGTGTCCATAAGTTCTGTGACATGCTCGTAAGCATCAATGAGGTTAGTATCAACTGATCGACTGGGGCGGAAGCCATGCTGGCTAGGAGATAGTAGCTTGTTCGCATTTAGGTGTTCAATAATGGCTGAATTAACTATGCCTTCATGAAGTTTTCCCACTCCCGAGGTGAGACTAATTGGTCGATAGTTGCTGGCTTCATCTCTGCTGCTTCCTTTATGAACAGGTGTAATGTAAGCTTCCTTCCAGTCTTGTGGAATAGATTTAGTATTTAGGGACTTTTGGAATAGTAGGGTGAGAGGATGTGATAGTACTGCATACGTCTCCTTTAAGAGGTAAGGGGGCACTCTGTCAGGTCCTGTTAATTTATTTGGGTTAATCTTCTTTAGTCGAGTCTCTACACCTACCTGAGTAATCTTAATGTGTGGCAAACTTTTTGAATTTTGTACTGTGGGGGGTCTGGACGTGGTGCATTATCTGCAACTGTGAATACTGAAATAAACTGCTTATTTAATGCATTAGCTATCTTCCTTGGGTCACAGATTTTAGATCCATCTTGTACAAGTTGAGTGACAGAATGCCTTCCAGGCTTACCCGATGACACAGACCTCCAAAATTTCTTAGGGTTAGTTTTTGTTGCAGCTGCCACTGATTCCTCATACTTCTCGGTGATATTTCTGGAGAGACTTCTAAGCTTGTTTCGCGCCTGCTTATATTTTGTGTAATAGTCAGCCTGGTTTTGATTCTTTGTGTACAGCTTCCAGTATTTCTTTTTTCTGTTCCTAGCCATTTTTATTTCTTTTGTAATATACGGGAGGGTTATTGGTTTCCTTTTCCATTTTGTAGAAGAGTGATTTTCAATAGCCTTCAGTAATATTCTTTTCGTAGTTGTCCATGACTCTTCCACATCTGTATTCTCAATGAAAGACCAATCACATTGAGTCAGTTCCTGACAAATTAGACTGTAATCAGTGTACACATGTTTTGTAAATTCTAGTCTTTGGAGATACAGTCTAAAACTGCAACTTATGACAATGTGGTCACTAGCTCCAAATGGTGGTAGGGGCTTGATGCTTATTATAGACTCTTGGTCTTTTGCTAGTAGTAGATTTTTTTAGAGTCGAGTAGAGTAGGAGTAGTAGTCCTTTTTTTTTTTTTTTTTTTTTTTTGGAAGATTGCGTTTAGAGCGCTCAAGTAGCAGCCTGAGCGTCGTACAATTATAGCTTTATTTGTGAATTTTCTCGTGGTTTTTCTGCTGTGATGGTGTAAGTAATCGAAAATTTGACTTTCCTAGTTTCCATTAGTGCACTAATGATAGCATTAAAGAACTGAAAAGCTGACTTATACGAACTGAATTCATCTCGCTGACAGTGGCGCCCTGTATTTTGTAATTTGGAGTTTAATTGGAGATGGCGTTCCAGAGCGCTCAAATAGCAGCCTGAGCGTCGTACAAGTATAGCTTTATTTGTGAATTTTCTCATGGTTTCTTTTCTGCTGTGGTGGTATGAATAATTGAAAATTTGACTGTCATAGTTTCCATTAGTGCAATAACGATGGCATTAAAGTACGGAAAAGCTGATTTATACGAACTGAATTCATCTCGTCTGACAGTGGCGCCATTTATTTTCATTAACTTAAGGCTTTTTCGACTGTTGAGAAAGCCGCCAGATGTCAATCCAAGTCAACAGCGATCCAAGCGTAGCCACAGAGGTAAAAGAGGAGGCCAAAGAAATAAAAATTGTGCTATCCCTGTTCTCGTTTCTAACAACAGAGCGAGGTCTCTCAGTACAGCAAGGGAACGTATTCTGACAGTAGTTAACTGCATCCCTCCTAGTGAAATCCCTCCTTCGCTTCGTCCGTGGTACGCTGACCCAGTATCGTCACTGTCAAGTACCCCACCTCCCCTAACACCTGAGTATTTCTTGTCGAAGTGCAGACTTCCCAATATCCTAGTATGTAATGCCCGATCACTAAACAATAAAACCGACGAACTTGAAGTAGTTCTCAAACAGACGAGTTCCCCCCTTGCTGTTATCACAGAATGTTGGGATATTAACGATGAAACCGGGCATATCAAGGGGTACAAGTGTTTTTTTAATACGAGACGCGACCGAGGGATTAACCGACGAGGCGGTGGGGTCGGACTGTACTTTCGGGAAGACTTACCTTGTAAATTACTAAGTCAGCCCAGTGAATCATGCCATGAAGTAATTTGGGTCGAATGCAAACCAAAGCGCCTATCAAAGCGATATTCGTGCTTGGTTGTAGCTGCAGTTTACTACCCCGAAAGTGCAAAGAACAGAAAAGAACTGATCCAGCATATCCAAAACTGCACTGATGACCTACGCCGCAAACACGCAGCGCCTGCTTTTGTAATCGCTGGTGATTTCAATCAGACTAATAAGGCATGGGTCTCCAGCATGCTTGACCTCAAGCAAGTTGTCTCAATCCCTACTCACGTCAGTGGTCGTATATTAGATCTTATTTTCACGAACATTCCCGATTATTACGAAGTACCCTTCTCTCTCGGTCCGTTGCATAACTCTGACCATAACACACTTCTTTGGAAGGCCAAAGTTGGCCTTCCAGCACCACGTAAAGTAAAAATTACCACTCGACCTATGACTAAAGAGGCAATTCGTTCCTTTGGACAGTGGATTGGGACGTTTGACTTTGATGAGATTTGCTCTATGACAGATATCGACCAGAAAGTTGATACTTTCAACTCTTTGCTGTCATGTAAATATCACGAACATTTCCCTGAGAAAAAAAATAACTGTTAGTGATACTGACAAACCTTGGGTAACACCCGATCTAAAGAAGCTTATCTTAACTCGCTGCCAGTTACATCGCAGTGGGGATATTGTTCAAGCAAACAAACTTCGTAACCGCATTGTTAAACTGTTACGAGCAGCGCAGAAAAGGTACGTTCATGACAAAGTCTCGCCTCTCCTTCAAGGTGAGCCCCGTAGGTGGCACTCTGAAGTCAAGCGTCTTACCGGTAAACGTACCACCAGTGAAATTAAGATACAGAAAGACGACAAAACGCTGATAAAATCAGCCGAAGTGAACGCCTTTTTCACTTCAATCTGTACTACTCACCCGTCCTTCACCGAAGCCGAAATCGAAGCCCTCATCGCTGACGTCTCTGAAGATACAATCGTTGAAGTATCCGAGTTCGCGGTGTATAAAGAACTTCAAAAGTTAAAAAGCAACTGTGCTTCTTACCCAGGAGAATTGCCAGTTAAACTTTTAAGAGAATATTCTATGTTTTTAGCAAAACCACTCTCATCAGTGATCAATCAGTCGTTCAAGGAGCACAAATTCCCGAGTGCTTGGAAAAAAGCCTACGTCCGCGTCGTACCTAAAGTCAAAGACCCGAAGTCCTGCAATCAGCTTCGTCCGATTTCTATTACGCCTAATATGGCTAAAGTGACTGAATCTTTTATTTATAGAGAGCTCCTAGCCCAAGTTCAGCCAGCCCTAGATCCGTTTCAGTACGGCTGCTTGAAAGGGAGTAGTACGACGCATTATCTAGTACGTCTCTACCACCTGATTACTGAGTGGTTGGACAAAGGCAGTAGCCTCGTTGACCTGCTTTTAGTCGACTATCGTAAGGCTTTTGACTTGATCCGCCACTATACAGCAGCAAATAACCTCAAAAAGATGGGCGCTAGGAAGCATATTTTGCTCTTAGTTGTTGACTTCCTGCGTAACCGCTGTCAGTGTGTCTATGCTCTCTTCCCTAGTGACTTAAACTCTGAGTGGGCTGAACTAACGTGTGGCGCACCACAAGGCACTAAGCTGGCAGCTCTTTTGTTTTTAGCGGTAATTAACTACATTATCCTCGAGTTTGAAGACAGATTCAAATACGTGGACGATCTCTCCCTACTTCTGAAATATCTTGCTGAAAAGTCAGACGTGTATCCCCAGTTCAGCAGTGAGATCAGGAACTCCTTTCTCGAGGCGTGTAGCATTAATGACCTCCAGCTTAATATGAATAAAACAAAAGTCATGAGGTTTAATCCGCTTAAGCGTGACCTCTCATGCCCGGTTCCTTGGTACCCTACTACCTCAACCTCAGTGATTCTCGGGGTTACTTTCAGTGACGACTGTTCATTTAGCGCGCACATCGCCGGTCTGGTGAAAAAAGGTAGTTACGCATTACAGTCGCTAATTACCTTGCGCCGACTGGGTTTCTCACAAAGTCAGCTGAAGACGGTTTACGTCACGTATGTGCGCCCAATCCTTGAATATGCGTGTCCTGTGTGGGGCCCTCAGGCTCATAATATTGAATACCTAAGTGAAGATCTGGAAGCCATTCAAAAACGGGCAGTGAAAGTGATACTAGGCCCGAAATACAACTCTTATGAGGCTGCCCTTAGTACCTTACGACTGCCAACGTTGCGTGATAGGCGCTTACAGTTAATGTGCAATTTTGGGCAGTCCCTTCTTTCGTCCCAGAAACACCGTTCGTTGCTTCCCCCACCTGCACCTATCACCGCCAACACCCGCCATAAAAATCTACTAGTGCCGCCAAAGTGTCGAACAACCCGTCACAGCAATTCTTTTGTGCCTTTTTTTGTCAGTTATTTAAACCGCCAGTGACCAGTTTTATGCAATGTACTAAACAGCGCCATTTAGTCGGGGCTTCGGCCACGGCTACGATAGTTGTTTATAAATAAATGAGTCTATGAGTCTATGAGTCTATGTAGATCAAGTAGCGAAGGGTTCTGGCTATTTCTATATCTTGTCGGGAAGTTAACTGCCTGGTACAAAGAATGATTAAATAGGCACTCCAGGAATGGTCTTATTAAACTATTTTCAGAAAAACCAAATCCATTGACCCATTGAATATTTGGGAGATTGAAATCACCAACAATAATTATGTTTCCTCGTAGCTTCATTTTAATATCAATTGAAGTACTCATAGCAAGTAAAGAGGATTCAAGGCTAGGGGAACTGGGGCTTCTATACATGCAACCAATGTAAAATGGCCCAGAAGGCAGGAGGACAGATATCCACACTTGTTCAATATATGGTTCATAATCTGAATTAATATCTATGCTTCCTACCTTCAGAGAGCTTCGGATGTACACGGCTATTCCTCTTCCTCCTTCTCTAGATAAGTTGGTGACCAAGGTATAATCGGGTATCTGGATCTGGGTATCTCCAAGAGGAGTGTTTGCCTATTTGATGCCTTTTTTATGCTGATTACAAATATAATAATCATTTCTATCCGAAATGCATTTTAGCCCCCCCCCCCCTATATATGCCAATTCAGGTTATATATTTCTACATTAGGAGGGTAGGGGGCAAATTTTATATCTGATGTAAATAGGAGGTAAGTTTAAACTTTACCCCCACCCCCCTAATGTAGAAATATATACCCTGATTTGATAGATATAGGGGGGGGGTTGAATTTCATTTTCGATAGAAATGATTGTTTTGTGTACAATCAGCATAAAAAAAGGCAATG
This sequence comes from Artemia sp. Qi Xiang Cuo, assembly GCF_049724085.1. Classification (NCBI taxonomy): domain Eukaryota; kingdom Metazoa; phylum Arthropoda; class Branchiopoda; order Anostraca; family Artemiidae; genus Artemia; species Artemia sp. Qi Xiang Cuo. The sequence goes on from NC_142800.1 coordinate 74,406,108, forward strand.
AATGGCATACTCACTTTAGTTTTTAATTAGTGATATGATTTGGTATAAATTTACCTATTGAAGTACCTACCTCCACTCCTTTTCCCTCTAGAGGGTCCTGAAATTTGCCTACATGACAGGTTTATACCCAATAAAATTTTGACAAAACAACATTTTACCTTAATTTTCAGTTATCAGTTTCTTTTTTTCTGATTTTAGCTCTGAAAATGTAATTTCAGTTATTTGAGCATAATTTTAATCCATATCAATGTTTTATTTTCAAAATTTAGGAAATGTATTTGCATATCTTTAAAACCTTATAAATTGGGATTGAGCAAAGTTGTGAAGCTGAAAATACTTTTTTGTTCTTCATTTAAGCAGAAGATCTATTTTGCAAGGTTTCATTTTTATAACTCACATATTTTTAAAGGTCAGGACCCTCTAGAGGGAGAAGGAGTGGAGGTAGGTACTTCAAAATACCTTCCCGGGACATACTTTAGCCTGTAGACCCAACCCTGAAAGTTTCATTTTCCTAACCTAACCCCTTTCCAAGATAGCCTAGTTAAAATAGCTAAAGTAGAATTTTACTGGTTATAAAAATCAAAACTTTCAGTAATTAATCCAGGGCCAGAAAAATATGCTGGAAAGTTATTTCCAAGCTTCTGTGTTAACCCTATTCTGATTTTGTCTTATAAATTTGCCTAGCCTACTTGACAGATCTATGCATATATAAATTTTGACAAAACAACATTTTCTCTTAATATTCAGTTGTAAGTATCTTTTTCTCTAATTTTACTTATGAAAATACACTTTCTGTAATTTTATTGAATTTTATGCCTTATGATTGTTTGGTACAATCCTTTTATATGGGCCTCTAAAGAAGTCCAACAAGAGATGCTACAGTCAAATGGCAGAGACACTTTGAAAAACCTGTTTTTACAAGATGATTCAAGACACTGCTGAGAGAAATACTTTGTCTAGCATGGTTTTAAGATATTTTAAGGGTTGTTTTTGGAGTTTTTTTGGGGGAAGGTACCTAGGTTAGGTATTTAATATATGTAATGTTTTGCCCCCCACTCCCCCTAATGTACAAATATATAGCCCAAATTTGTTTCTAGACTATTATATAGTCATCTATTTTATTTCATTAGCATTAACCAAACTTGACTTTTCAGAAAGGCCCATATAAAGGGATTGTACCAACTGTTTTTTTCCTAAATTTAGGAAATTTATTTGCAGATCTTTGAAACCTAATAAATTGAGATTGAGCAAAGTTGTGATGCTGAAAACAGTTTTACCAGCTGTGGACATACTTTAGTCTGTAGACCCGCCCCTTAAAGTTTCATTTTCCTGACCCAACTGCTTTCAAATATAGCAAAAAGCGGCTAAACTAGAATTTTACCGTTTACCCCCCACCTCTGTATTTGCGGCTTGTATTTGCACATTAGTAGGGGGGGGGATAAAGTTCAAACTTACCTATATAGTGAGAATATCAGTTTCTTTGTCTCTTGTTTTAGCTCTGAAAATACAAGTCTGGCTATTTGAATAGAATTTTAAGCAATATCAATGGTCTTTTTTTCTAAATTTAGTAAATATATTTGCAGGTCTTTGAAACCTCATAAATTAGGACTGAGCAAAGCTGTGAAGCTGAAAAGAGTTTTCTTATATTTCACTTGAGCAGAGGATCTGTTTTGCAAGGTTTCACTTTAATAACACAGAGATTTTTAAAGGTCATCAAAGGTCACTGTCTTCTAGAGTGGGAAAGAGTAGAGGTAGATACTTCAAAATAACTTCCTGGGACATATTTTAGTCTGTAAACCTATCTCTGAAAGTTTTGTTTTCCCATCCCAACTACTTTTCAAGATAGTAAAAAGTAGTCAAACTAAGATTTTACTGTGTAAATTTCTTAGCTATCTCATTAGAAAATTTACCCATCCACTCCATAATGTGCAAATATATGGGGTCTTGTTTAAAGTATATATTTTACTTGCATTTTTTTTATTTCTTGATTGTGTTGATGTTGATTCTTTGCCATTAAATTCATTTGATCAAAAGAGCAACATATAACAAAAAGTATAGAGTATAGAATAGAATATATATGATTGGGGATATAGGCTATATTTACACATTAGTGTGGGGGGGGGGTAAAATAAAGTGATGTGCTTTGAGGAATAATATAAAAAAGTAGGCTATTTTAGAATTATTTTTTTTTAGGTTGTTTTTGGAATTTACAATATTTTCTTTTGAGTAGGCCCAACTGTACACTATTACTGTATCTATCCCCAACCCTTCACATCCAAAGGACATTGACCTTTGATGAGCCTTAACAAAGTTTGTGTTATAACAGTGAAACTTTTTCCTACTGCATTCAATAAAGGCTAGCTTATTTTAGAATGATTGATTTTTGTCAGTGACAGCCAATGAAAACCATTCTCTGTCAAAAAGACTAGTTTTCATTGGCAGTCAGTGATAAAATTAAACTGTAATCTGTTGAATATGAATTCACTGTAGTCTGTAAAAGTTAGGATTATAGTCAAAGACTAATCCTAGTCCAGTTGTTTATGTGGCTCCCAAGTCTTGTGGGCCAGGAAGTTTTTAAACCATGTTGTCTGCACTGACATCTACTTTAACTGGTATATCTGGGAAAACAAATTTATGTCCACTTTTTTCATAAAGGAAACCCTGAAATCACCTTGATTAACAGTTTTGTTTGAGGAACATACTGTAAACAATCTCTGTGCAATTCCTGCTAAGCAAAAGCTTCATAAGAATAAAATTGTTTACCATGATTTTAACTAGGGTCAAAAGGCTTGGTGTTTTCTATGTCACCACAATGAAGTAACCTGTCATTCTAAGCATTGTTCAGATCAAGAAATTCACTATTGCTGTTTTCACAAGTTTTTGGTGACTTTTCATGCTTCTTTTGTGTGGTCTTCTATGTTTTTTGCTCACTCTATATCATCTTTTTAAGGTCTGTTGGTAATTATTTGGATTTACCCCAATTGCAAGTTTGCTGCCCCAAAGCAGGAGGCTATTTGTGGACACACAGGAGAAAGGTCAAACTTGTTCAGCAGTGACTATGAGTCCTTTTGGTATGAGGGGCTTTGAAAAATGCTAAGGGACCAGGGTTCTCATGCTCCATAATTACCAATATGTCTGATATTGCAGATGGCAAAAACCTTGATCTGACAAAATATCCCTGTCAAATAGGGAAATACATGTTGTATGAAAAGCAGAAAGCAGACACAATATTTGTCAGGCTAAATTTTTCTTGAAAATACTGCAAAGTAAGTATTGCCACTTCATAGGTTTGGATTATGGTTATCCAAGTCTAGAATAACAGGACATTTTTTTTGTATGTTTTACAAAATGCTTAACAGATTCAAGGAAGGTGTTACTATTAACTCATCTGCTTTGGGTAGCTAAACCTTGCACTCCTGGTGACCTTGGCTTAGCACATCAGCTTGGTAGTTGACTTGCAGGAAAATATGCACCAGAGGCAAATGGCACCAAATGTACTGCAAAAGCAGACTTTTGTTACAGTTTGATTACATTCAGCAGAGGTAGTGCACAAAGCATCCTCAAACAACATAAGAGCCATCAAATATTCCAGGTCAACCCTGACAGTCATTCTTCTTCTGAAGTTCTGGTGTGAAATTTATTATCTTAAAATTAAAAGTTATGGTGCCCTGTCCTCTTGCAATGTTTTAGTTCATCAAGGCATATGACTGGATGAACTTTTGTCTTGTAGCATTCTAAAATTTGTGTATTTCTGAAGTTTTTGAGAATACTTCTTCTATCTGTTCCATTGGGTTGAATGATATGTCATACCTTTGCCTACACTGGTTCTAGGCGTTTACCCCCCAGAGACTATCCCCCCCTCCACCTCCTGCGTGGAAAATACCCCCCCCCCCTATTTGCAAATATATAGCCCAAATTATATATTTCCCATATATTCTGTCACTTGTCTTTGTCTTGTCTTGCACTAAGCTGAAAAAAACTAGCAAAGAAACCAGTTTGTTCTTGAGTTTTCCACAACTTAAACTTGGGTGAGTGGGGTATAATACACAAGTGCCAAAACTCCTTCCCTCTACAGAAATTAATGAAATAAAATGCAAATAAAATTATCAAATATGAAAAGCCTTACTTTCCACGGGGGGGGGGACACCAGCCTCTGCCTACAATAATGACATTCTTCTAACAAGTCAGTCTAAAATTGGCCTGTTGTAGATGGTTCAAAAGTTTCTTGTCCTTTTACTGAAACCGGTCTTTTGCTTAATGTAACAAAATATGAGAATTTTTTGTAGCCAGTCTGCCAAGCTTATCCTCCTTTTAGTGTTTCTTCCTCTACTAGGCTTTTAAATTCTCCTGGGCCTTTTCCTGTTCCTAGCATTGATTTGATTTAGTTGTAGGATATCATACTTGCAAAAACCTCAAAATATTTTGGGAATATGTTGTTTGTGATGCTAAAGTACAAAATCCAGACTGCCCACTCTAAAAATTGTAGCCAACAGAACTAAGTAGGCTATAATTAGTGTAAATAAAAAAATGTGACTAATAACATTATTAACATAAATAATTAAAGTTCAATTTGCAGGTTTTCACAGAAAGTGCATTTCGTTCTGCTTGTGTAGCTCCTTCTTCTCTTGGTTATAGAGGTATATCTACTGGGACTTTTAATGGAATGCTTCAAATTTGGTAAATATTTAACATAGTGTCTATTTTCTGGGAGATTTCTAAAAAAAAACAAAAAAAAATCTATTATAGCTTGTTTGATGTTAGGCTAAGAAGTTCATATTTTGTTTGGATTGTCTGATTAAAATGCTTGGAAATATCTTCAAAAGTTCAAACCAAATAAAACCACATGCTCAGGTCTGAATAAATGGAAACACTTAACATTTGTCAAACTTAAATATTATCAAACTTCATTGTGAAATGTAATATCTCTAACTTAGATCTTACTCAGATATATTAATCAGTTAACATTAGCTGTTTAAATTTCACGCATTCTATTAATCAATTATATTTGGATGCACTTATTGCCACAGTACATTTAAGGTATTATCTTCATCTTTATTAACTGCAATGAGTAGAGGGAAATAGCGCCAGATTGTATTTGCAAGAGCCAAAGGACCTTTTGCTGCTCGGCTCCTGGTACTATATATATATATATATATATATATATATATATATATATATATATATATATATATATATATATACACACCGAACCGACTTAATGGACCAGAATTGCAAAGTGCTTGAAGGTGACCCAAATGCAGTCTGGAAGTATATCAAAAAGAAAAGGAGACCGAAATCTCTCAAAGAAGAAATTTTGCCAATTGGAAGTAATTGGAATAAATATTTCACTGCCGAAATCTCACCGCCAAACAAGGCTCTCGAGAAAGAGTTCGAAAAAGAGCTCGACCCTCTCCTAGCGTCAAATGACCGAAGTGTTGGGTTCGTTGTTACTGTCTAGTATCCGTCATATGCTATCTAAACTGAAAAAGAAGTATTCTTGAGGTGATGATAATATTTGTGGAATGCATCTGGCTATTGGGGGTGACAGTGTGTTAAATCACCTTGCTCTTATGTACCAGATGATCTTTACCTGCGGTCTTGTCCCCGATGTTTTCTGTGTTGGCGTCGTTACACCAGCTCCCAAAAAAGGGAATGATCCCAGGAACTGTTCATCATACCGCCCCATAACTGTTGCGCCGGTATTCTGCAAACTCATGGAAATGCTTGTTTTTGGTGACCTAAGTGAAGCTTGTTATACTCCCGATTCGCAATTCGGGTTAAAGAGTGGTACTAGTCGCGAGCATGCTCATTCGTTGATAGCTAATCTTTTGCTCAGTGCTCATGATAATAATGATACATTTGTTCTAGCATGCTACGATGTGCGTAGAGCATTTGACTCCGGTGTCCACGTATAAATACTTAGTTCTGCTTGCAAACGCGGAGTTGATCGTTCGGTTGTTGTTGCATTGAGGATCATGCATAGGAGGCTGAGAGTGAAGATTAAAGTCCCTACTCATCGCGGTATGGTGGTATCCACCGTAGTTATACCTGTCCGTAAAGGTATCCGGCAAGGCTCCATTACTTCCCCTCCCCTATACAACAACAGTATTATCGTCCCTCAAGAATCTGCCAAAACGTGCTGCATGTATCTAGGTATTGACGTGTCGCTCATCAATTACGCTGATGATATACTTAACGCACGTAGGTCTGTTTCAAGGGTTGAGGATAACTACAATATATTGAGTGATGGATATGCTAAGATTGGACTAGCTTTTAACGCTGCCAAAAGTGAAGTAGCTGTTTTTCGTCACAACGTGAAAGATTCGACCCCGATTAGCGTGCACCTAGGCGATACTGCGGTGAGCTCAAAGCCATCTCTAACTTACCTTGGACTGCCGATCGCTTCAGATCTGCGGTTTACTCGTGAAGCACTGGTTGAGCATTTTTCAGAAAAGGCACGCAAAGCATACGGACTACTCCTACCCTGCAAACGTATGTATAACCGCCATATACTCGGAAGGCTTTATTCCGTGTTCGTTATCCCGCATGTTCTGTCACTCTCGCCGTTTTGGTCTCTTTTCACCGAATCAGATAAGCGCTCAGTCCGTCGGGTTTACTATAAATATGCAAAATATCTGTTAAGTGTTACGCCATGGGAGAGAAATTTAAGAGTTTCGAAAAATTACAGCGTTGCGGACCCGACTACTGCAGCTACTGAGCGAATCGTCCGATTTTGGCGTTCGCTCAATCCTGATCATAATATTTACCGAGCTATCGTAGGCTAGTTTGATTACGAGTTTAGTATGCTTATATAGATTGTTATTGAAGTCTTGTTGTTTCTCTTATTGCGTTTTCTTTTTCTCTTTTTTTTTCTTTTTTTCATTACTCCGTTGTGTAACCTTGTGTTATTTATGATAGGAAATAAAAACCATTCATTCATACAAATAAATATATATATATATATATATATATATATATATATATATATATATATATATATATATATATATATATATATATATATATATATATATATATATATATATATATATATATATATATATATATATATATATATATATATATATATATATATATATATATATATATATATATATATATATATATATACAAGCAAAATTGTAAATTTTTTCCCTGAATTCATGGAAAATAAAAAAAGTTTTGTTTACTATAAAGTTTTTAATAGTTTTTACTAGATTTCGGGAAATTTACTAGATCCTCTAAATTTACTAGATTTTTTTTTTACTAAATCTAGTAAATCCTACTGACGGTGGCAACCCTGAGACAGACCGAATTTGTTGACATGGTAAAAAAAACTTCCATAATGGGACTAGAAAAAAATACATGGGGAGCAAAAGACGAGTTATAAAGCCGACCAAGATTTTTTTTGTCAAATTGACCTTTAACCCTAGAAAAGCGTCCATAGTATTTTCTCTACTTCTCTCTCAACACATTTATTGTAAGTGACCTTGTTGCTCGAATCGAGGTCCCGAATGCAAGTCCAAGGTACTTGAGAGACGCAGTGGCAAAAATTGAATCAGGGCCAATCTGAATTTTTAAATTGAGAGTGTGATGACATCCAAAAACGAGAAATTCAGTTTCAGCAGAAACGACTGACAGCCTAATGTTAGATAACCCGGCATAAAGGCTGTTCATAGCAGCCTATAGTGATTGCAAATTATCAGACAGCAGAAGAATTTCATCTGCATACAAAAGGTGACTTGTGTCAATGGATGGCTCAATAGGAAAATGAGGTATTCTGCAGGCTGCAGAGCGGATGGCATTGTTAAATATTGCAGGACTTAACACTGAGCCCTGTTTTGCTCCGCAATGCGCAGAAATTCTGCTGCTCTAAAGATTTTCGATGCGAACACATATAGAAGAGTTTTGATACCATTGCCACAGGGATGCACAAATGAATGGGTCTACCCCACTCCTCAAAAGTGCTAAAACAGCTTGGGAATATAGGATCAAATCAAAGGCTTTAGAAATATTCTTTGCACAAACATATAAAGGTTTCTTCATTCTCTCATACTTCTCCGAAATAGACACGAAAACTGCATGTATTCCCAACACCAAGACCAGTAAAAACCAAACTGATGATCTCCATGATCAAACCTATTCGAGATTTTTAAAAGAAGACTCGTTTTAAACAGTTTTGCATTAACTGAACAAACTATAATTGGACGATAAGAGTCACAAGATTGAGGGTCTTTATTCTTTTTCGCTACAAACGTCACAATGCCCTCGCATAGTGCAGTTGGTATGAATTGCTGCGCAATACAAGACGTATGAAACCAAGAGAGGAAAGGATATAATAAATGAAAAATCAAACAGGTGAGAAAAAAATAAAATCATTGATTTCCGGCTGGTTTTTTTTATTCAGTATCTTTTCTCTTCTTGTCAAGCTCACTTCGAAAGGTTAGATTTTGTTGTTTCTTTTTTCTTTTTGAGCTCTGAAGACGACTTTACGGAGGTCCTTGTTAAAATATTTGCTTATTCTTCGTCTTCATATTTTGCCACTGGCTGACAAAATCCTCGTTTTCTCACCTATTTGATTTTATTTTTCATTTATTATATCCTTTCCTTTCTTGGTTTCATACGTCATGTATAGTTAGTGTGGTCTTAGAATGTATTTGCGCTGTACAAGCTTGGAGGGCTATCAGTGAATAACGAAGAGAAGTGTTTTTCCCAGCAAGTTACATTAATAATATTAGAACGCGAACAAGAGCCCACTCCAGCCCACGCGCACACCAGCCCACTGTTCCCACCAGCCCTCAAAAGCAACATGAATCCGAATTATCAACGGCACCGAAAAAAACCATTAAGAAGACCTTCATGTTACGTTCCATCTCCTCACCCCCGTTATTTGCTTCAAATGAACCCAAGAACTTACAACAAGTGTCCAATAGCAAATCAAGAAACCCTGGTATGATACATTGCTCCTCCTCCTACACATTTCCCAGAATCATTCTAGTAAATGTAAGGTCACTGGTAAATAAAATGGATGAACTTCAAATTAGTCTTGACAAAAACCAGATTGATATTGGACAAAGATACTGGACCTGTATCCCCAAATGTTGACCATGAGGAACAAAAACTCTTTTGTCCCCTGTTTTGTTTCCCATTTTAATAATTGATATAACTCTTGTTTTATATTTATCCCCTAGCATCTGTTTTGTTGTTGATTCAATTTTTTGTTTTATGTTTATCCCCTAACATCTGGCTTGTTATTGTTATTCTGACGTGATTATGCTAGCTTTTGTGCTATTTTAGCCAATAAATCATATTCTATTCTATAAGACGATGAAGTGAACTTTGGTACGTTGTTCCATAGTAAATGCGGATGATTTCGGATATCACGAGACAGAATAGACACTTGCCTTTTGTTGAAGAGCAGTGCAGCTTTCTGGTACTCTTTTTTAGTTGATTTAAGGATCCTATAAATTAAACCATATCTGGGGCGATCACAATCCACCCAGATCTTAAACCAAAAATTGTGACGGTTCTGTGCAAGTTGTAGCTCTGGGTCATTGCTTCAGCCCCTTTTCCGTGTACCAACCCAAATTCTCTCAGATGGTACTGCCGCTGAGGCGGCTACTTTAATCGAATGAGTAATCTCAGAATCACTAAACATCTCAGGACGTTTCTCTTCGCTTGAGCTGAGGCAGTAATTGCTTCTAATTTTGGCCATGGCCAAGATGGTAAGGATAAGGTAAAATACCGCCGTTTTTAACACGAGCAGACTCGGTGGTTTTACAGTTAATTCGTTGAACACTTCATGGTAGAAGTTTTTTTAATTGTGTCTTCAAAGTACTCCCTAGATGGTGATATATATATATATATATATATATATATATATATATATATATATATATATATATATATATATATATATATATATATATATATATATATATATATATATACATATATATATATATCATATATATATATATATATATATACATATATATATATATATATATATATATATATATATATATATATATATATATATATATATATATATATATATATATATATATATATATATATATACAAGGCCAACATAGCTATGTGCGCTCCTCCTCTATCCCAATCTATGCAAACCTCCCTCTTTACCTCTTTACACCCTGCCAAGAAGTTCCAATTTCCCACTTTGCCACTTGCCCACTATGCCAATAAAAAAACGAACAAAATTAATTTAAAAAAAAAATCGACAAAACAAGCTTATCAAAGAAAAGTAAAGAGCCTCATTAAGCCAAAAATGAGTAGAAGTATATTCAAATAATTTTCCAAGCTTAAAATTACCATAAATCACCATCAATAAATAAAACCCAAAACAAACAGAAATTACAATAAATAACCGAGTCGAACTCGAAACGAGCACTGCTCATGGCCACAACTACATGCGAATGCAGTATTTGCAGTCGTAAGGAGTTGCAGTTACATGGAGTCGAAGCCGCAGTGAAAAGGCGTCGCAGTCATATAATAAAATATCTATGTACTGCCTTTCCATTAGTTCGACATCCTCTGGCAAATGAGTTTAACCTCTTCTGAAATATGTAAAATTATAACAAATAATCAAACAATAGAAAATGACAGTTATGAAGATTAAAATTTACGGATTTATGGAGGTCAGGGTCTAAAGCTCCCATTCTATGAACGTACTTCTGCTGCAAAATTGACAAGTTCGATTCATTAAGAATTAATTTGAAATCAGACTGTGGTTCGGTCTAAAGCATTCATATTAATAATTGAAACTCTGAAGTTACCTAATGTCACCTGACTGGGTGCGTGATTTTTCAATTCTTCAATAGTTTGTTTATAACTTTCTTGCCTATTGCAGTAGAGAAACAAGTTCTAAAGAAGTATGAAATGTCTCCTTTGGCCTTTTGCCAAAATTAGGTATGTCGTATATCTTCGGCGTACTGTCTAGTAATTTAAAAAGTAAATATACATAAGAATAATCTGTTAAAATGTCAAAAATACCTTATCAAGCGAAAGTCATACATATTTTGTTATGCGTTGTCTCGGCAAAGCGCATCTCTTTTGCAAATTGGACTGGAATAAGTCTTTTGGCGTAAACTGAAAAATGGGAAAGAAAAATTAGAAAACTTAATTTTGACGGATTTTAAGTTACATTTCAGTCTCACAGGCTAACAAGAACTCTACTGAGACAGGTTTAAAAAATATTTAAATTTGAACAATTAAACGTATTAACGTAGTCCCATCTTGTAGCGACAGGGAGGATTGAACCTAAGTACCATCGATTAAAGGGAACGGCTCCTATCTCCTGCACCGTCAAAAAGTATCAGATATTTTTATTTTTCCTATGTGCGTTACTTAAAAGCTGTTGTATCTAATTTTCAACCACTTATTTGTGTTGAGCTGAATAAACTTTATATTTGTCGATTTATAGTAGTACTGCAACCATGATAGTTGAAGTTTACTAATGAAATAAACTTGACGACGTGACATGGCTTCCAGAAAGTATGCCTAATGGCTGAGTAACCTAGCTATATTAATGCACAGGGGCATAATAAATCACATCCTTCGGACATTTGACTTGCGGAGATACAAGAGAAAAATTAAGATAAAAGTAAATTCAGGGATGAAAGAAAAAGTCGTTGATACTAACGATGATGGCTTCATATCAAGAAAAGAGCTTCAAAAACTTTGTTTTGTATAACTTTGTTGAATATATTTCATTCTTTTGGTACCTCAACACAACTCAATAACTAGGAATGATGATTGCATAGATCCTTAAAACTGACAGTGTCTCATGAATGTATCTTTGACAGTATGGCAAAGTCCTTATATCAGGATCTTATGAGTAGACATGACGAAGTGGCATGGGGGAGCTCTGGGACCGAAACCTCAATGAAGCCTAGCCCAGGATATTTATTGTGAAAATTTACCTAACATGCTTTTTTTACTTAAACTATAATCAAAATATTCTTCCTTTTTTTAGCTTCTTAAACAGTATCTTGGTTGCAGCGCCAGCTGCAATATAGAAAAGGGCGAACCTTGGCCAATAGTAGCCCAAAATTAATCATTTTAAAACCAAATTGGACGTAAACAAAAAATACACCATACACAATTGGAATCGTCATGGCCGAAAACCCTATTAAGGAAACCTACGGTCTCCTGGCTAGAACAACAAGGAAAATCATTGTTTTTTGCATGGAAAGTGCTGATGTGTCCTCCTTTTTCCGTTCTTCTCCTTCTTCTCTGCTAGCGAAGCACTGGAACATCAATGAGCTGTTTAAGAGCTCATTTTAAAGGAAATTGCTATATGAGAGCGTCTTTAGCGTCTAGAGCGTCTTTGTCATTAAAAGACACAGTATTTAAAATAAAATCAGATTTTTTGACAAAAAACTACATCCTTGTATAGAAGATCAAGAATGAGGTCATAATCATAGCTTACAACCATTTTCCCCTGCGGTCGATTAATTAAACTATCGAACTTGATAAGCACAAAGGGAGTTTGAATATGAAGTGACTCCAAACTTTTTGTTGTGAGAGGGGTGGCAGAACTTCCCCAATGCTGAATTCAATGGAGCAACCGTGGTTGAAGTTTTGTAAAAGTAATGCGGTTCCTTTTTTTTTAAAGAACATTCATTGTATTTTTGTCTCTCAATATCCTGACTGATACTGTTTTATTTATCTCTTCTTTTTGACCTATATCCCATAATATTGGCACTTTTATGAACTATGCAAGGTTGTCTTGTGTTGCATTGCTTCATTCGTTAAGAGGGTGTGAATTCTAATACCTTTTTTTTAAGATACTATGTTCTGTAGCATACATATCGGCCTTGATGATAACTGTAAGAATGACAAATTCTGTGGGAGCGAGCCATAGTGGAAATTTTCAACTACAATTCCAATTAAACTCTCAAATGTCCCTAGAATTGCCCTATGTACTTAGACGGGGTAATGGTTATTCCCGTCTGTCCCTGTATAAAAAGTTGCCAGATTTTATGCTAAGTTGAAGTTCTTCTCGAGGATTATGTGCATAGTTCAATCCTAATTTTTCAACGGCATCAGGCAACGGCATCTCTTTCCCATACTTTTCCATTTCCTACTCTATTTTTTTGACGATCCGAAAATCTTAAAGCCATTTCTGTAAAACCAAGCTTTGAATATACTTCTTTTAAAAGTTCACTACAAACTTTTACAGCCTTAAAGTGAACTTGTTCGGAACAACAAAAAATACGTGTGTCATCTTGCGTAAAACCACGCACTCGCATAAGTTCATGCAACTAACCTGAACATTGATTCCTTTGACATGTACCAAATCCTGCCATAGACATCGGTAAATAACGATGGCTTTACTTTACTGAAAAAAATTCAAATGAATTTACCGAAAAAAATGTGCATTGTCAGTTTAATATACATATACTGATATATATTCCTTAAAATCTTAATTAATTTTTGATTTCTTAAAATTATAAAAGGGAAAACATTTAAAATAATTTTTTTCAGTAAAGTACAAATAACATTCTGGCTTTTGAAAAGCATAGGATTTAGAACCCTACGCAGATTAATTTCTGCTCGTTTTGAGTTTGAATTATTTTAATTTCTGTTTGTTTTGGGTTTCATTTATTTATTTATACTGATTTGTGGTAATTTTATGCTTGGTAGAAATTATTGAATTCTATTTTTGTTCATTTTTGGTTTAACAGAGTTCTTTACATTTTTTTTGAAAAACTTGTTTTGTGCAAAAAGTTTATTTGATTATTTTCTGTTCCTTTTATATTGACATAGTTTTTTTCAGGGAGAAAGACTGGGCCTCTTCTGAAGTTAAACAACCATCCTTTCCATAAAAACTTTAAACAGCCCCTGGGAATAACTTACAACCCTTTCTCCTAATCTCTGGGGTTTGTTTCGACCCCAAAAGTCTTGTTATATGATATTTAGAAGATTTTCAATTAGAATGGCTGTCTCAAAACTTCTATTAGACGCATTTCTGGACACTACGACGTATGTGTAGGGGGGAGAGGATAGCTGCCCTCTGATCACTTTTGCTCTTAAAAAGAGCAATAGAGCGTCTGATTACCAATCAAATGAGCACCCTTTGAAGTTTATATGACCACGCTTTCTATTAAAACCCTATATGTCCTCAGGGCATAACTTACAACCCTTGCCCTGATGGCTGGGGGGATTTGTTATCCTCAAAGACATAATTTTCAGACCTTTCTGATAGGCTTAACAAAAAAGCTATATCAAAATTTTGATCGGAAACGTTTGGAGAAATGATAGGCGTGGAGGGGGACATTTGTCCTCTGATCATTTTTGACTAGTTAAAAGGCACTAGTCCTTTCAATTTCCAATTGAATAAGCCTTTTTTTAAGCTTTTATAACAATAATCTCTATAAAAACGTTATATTACCCAAGAGCATTAGTTAGGGCCATTGTCATTACACATATGGGGGGAGGGTTATTATCCTCAAAGAACTAATACCAAGACCATTCAACTACATGGAACAAAAAATTCATATCTAAATGTTGATCATAAATGTTTGGGGAAATGATGGGCGTGGGTGGGGCAATTCTCTCTCTGATTACTTTCGACTATTAAAAAGGGCAATAGTCCTCTCAATTCCAATCGAAAGAGCCCTTGTTGAAGTTTTTACTACAACACTTTTTAAAAGATACTATATGCCCCCTGGGCATAACTTACAACCTTGGCCCTGAGGGCTGTGGGGGATTGTTATACTCTAAAACACATAATTTCCGTACCCTTCAACTACGTTGAACAAAATGGCTATATCAAAATGTTTATCCGAAGTGTTTGGGGAAATGATGGGCATGGGAGGGGGGTCGCCCTCCGATCGCTTTTGAGTATTAATAAGGGCACTAGCCCTCGCAATTCCTAATTGAATGAATCCTTTTTGAAGTTTCTACGACAACGCTGGCAAAGACCTAATTTCCAAAACTTTAAATTACGTTGACCAAAATTTCTATTTCAAATTTTGATTGGATGTTTTTGGAGAAATGGTGGGCGTGAGAGGGGCATTAGTTGCCCTCCAATCACTTTCTACTATTAAACAGGGCAGTAGCCCTTTCAATTTCCAATCGAATGAGCCCTTTTTGAAGTTTCTTCTACGACGCCTTCTATAAAACCTTATGTGCCACCAGGGCATAACTTACAACCCGTGCGCTGAGGGCTGTGGGAGGAGTGTCATCCTCAAAGACATAATTTTCAGACTTTTCAACTACGTTGAACAAAATGGCTATCTCAAAGTATTTACTGGATGTTTTTGGGGAAATGGTGGGCGTGGGACGGGTGTTAGTTTTTCTCCAATCACTTTTGACTATTAAAAAGGATTCTAGCCCTTCGAAGTTCCGAAGTTTCTATGACAACGCTTTCTATAAAAAAAAACCTTATATGCCTCCAGGGCATAACTTACAACCCTTGCCCTTAGGGGGGGAGTATCATCTTCAAAGATATAATATCCAGAACTTTCAACTACGTTGGAAAAAATGGCTATCTCAAAATTTTGATTGGATGTGTTTGGGGAAATGGTGGGCGTGAGAGGGTAGTTAGTTGCTCTCCAATCAGTTTCGACTAGCCTATTAAAAAGTTCATTAGCCCTTTCAATTTCCAATTGAATGAGCCTTTTTTGAAGTTTCTACGACAACATTTTCTATAAGAAACCTTATATGCCCCCAGGGCATAACTTACAACCATTGCCTTGAAGGCTGTGTACGTTGAACAAAATGAATATCTCAAACTTTTGATTGCATGTGTTTGGGGAAATGGTGGGCGTGAGAGGGGGGTTAGTTGCCCTTTCAATTTCTAATCGAATGAGTCCTTCTTGAAAATTTACGACAACGCTTTCTGTAAAAAAAAAACCTTATATGCCCCCAGGGCATAACTTACAACCCTTGCCCTGAGGACTGTGGGGGGAGTTTCATCCTCAAAGAGATACATTCTGGACCTTTCAACTACGTTGAACAAAATGTATATCTCAAAATTTTTATTGGATGTACTTGGAAAAATGGTGGGCGTGACAGGGGGGTTAGTTGCCCTCCAATCACTTTCGACTATTAAAAAGTTAACTACCCCTTTCAATTTCCAATCGAATGAGCCCTTTTTGAAGTTTCTACGAAAACATTCTGTGAAAAAAAACAACTTATATGCCCCCAGGGCATAACTTACAACCCTTGCCCTGAGGGGTTTGGGGGGTTTGTCATCCTCAAAGAGCTAACTTCCGGACCTTTCAGTTACGTTGAAAAAAGTGGCTCTCTCAAAATTTTATTGTATATTTGGGAAAATGGTGGGCGTGAGCGGGGGGCTAGTTGCCCTCCAATCATTTTCAATTATCAAAAAAGACAATAGCCTATACAATTTCCAATCGAATGAGCTTTTTTTGAAGTTTCTACAACAACACTTTCTATGAAAACCTTATATGCCCCCAGGGCATAACTTACAACTCTTGCCATGAGGGCTGTGGGGGGGGTGGCATCCTTAAAGACCTTATTTCCAAAACTTTGACTATCTTATTCCCAAAAAATGACTATCTAAAAATGTTGATTGGATCTTTTTGGGAAAAGGTGGACATGAGAGGGAGGTTAGTTGCCCTCCAATCACTTTTGGCTATTAAAAAGGGCACTAGCCCTTTGAATTTCCAATCGTATGAGCCCTTTTTCAAGTTTCTACGACAAAGCTTTCAATAAAAACCTAATATGACCCCAGGGCATAACTTATAACCCTTGCTCTGAAGACTGGAGGGGGGAGTGTCCTCCTCAAAGATATATTTTCCAGAACTTTAAACTGCATGGAACAAAATGGCTATCCCAAAATTTTGATTGGATGTGCTTGGGGAAATGGTGGGCGTGGAAGGGGTGTTAGTTGCCTTCTAATCACTTTCGACTATTAAAAAGGGCTCTAGCCATTTCAATTTCCAATCGAATGAGCCCTTTTTTGAAGTTTCTACGACAACGCTTTCTATAAAAACCTTATATGCAACCAGGGCATAACTTATAACCCTTGCCCTGAGGGCTGTAGGGGGGTTTTCATCCTCAAAGACCTAGTTTTCAGAACTTTCAACTACGTTGAATAAAATGGCCATCTCAAAATTTGGATTGGAAGTGTTTGGGGAAAGGTGGGCGTGAGAGGGGTGTTAGTTACACTCCAATCACTTTCGACTATGAAAAAGGGCACTAACCCTTTGAATTTCCAATCGAATGAGCCCTTTTTGAAGTTTCTACGACAAAGCTTTAGTAAAAACCTTATATGCCCCCAGGGCATAACTTAACAACCCTTGTCCTGAGGGCTCTGGGGGGAGTGTCCTCCTCAAAAACATATTTTTCATCTAGTAAATCACTACGCTGAACAAAGTAGATGTGGCAAAATGTGGCTTGGGTGGGTTGGGAAAAATTGTGGGTATGGAAGGGCTACTAGTTGCCTTCCGATCACTTTTGACTATTAAAAAGGGCACTAGCCATTCCAATTTCCAATCGAATGAGCCCTTTTTCACGTTTCTACGACAACTCCTTCGATACGAAGTGCCGTGGTCTGGAAAAAAAATAAACAACATATTGTGCCAACATCGTTCTTTACTCATGCAGTGCTATTGCGCTGCCTATGATTTGGAAATCTGTTTATGACAAGGACAGGGCATTGGTTCAATTGCTAGCTTGTTGCTTTCGGATTCAGCAATGAACATATTTTCAGGAAACTTTTCCCAGTGTTAAGACTTTTCCCATAAAGTGTTGCTTTCAAAAACACTAGTTCTTACAAAGAAATAACGCTTATCTAAAAAAATTTCCGTTATATCTCAAAATCTTTACGCTAAAGTTTGTCTTGTTTTCCCAATTCTTTAAGAACGACTCCTGAAACACAAAGGCTGTTTAGTTAGAATAAGAAGTTTTTTTAAAGTTCTAAAGTACTTTAGGGTGAAGAGCCAGGTACTCATATACTGCATAATATTTGTTCGTTTTAAATTCCAATGTTGGTTCTTATTTTCAGTTGAAAAAAATGCAGTTGTTTTTTTATTTTATCTCGAAATAGTTTGAATTACTTGAAATAATTCTAATAATTGCTTGTTCGTAATTTTTCACATTTTGAACGTATCTTCCAACATTCAGTAGCGATATCTGCTCATTAATCTTCTGATTACCTAGTTTTATGTATGCTGATAAATGAAACTCCATCTTCCCCATTGGATCCTTTTAAGGAGCATTTGCCAGCAAATCTTAGGGATGGTCAAACCCTCACAGAAAGAACTTTTGTCTGCTTTATTACAGAAAAAATGAATAAAATGTCCCACTAGTTTCTTTTTTTTTTTTTTTTTTTTTTTTTTTTTTTTTTTGATTAGCTGATGGTGCCGCCCAGGTTCTTGCACTCGTTTTTTTGTCCCTTCTCCTTTTTTTTTTAGTTCCCACTGTAATTCTTATATATTTTATATTTCGTTCTCTTTTATTTTGTTGCTTATTATTTTTGCCCCCCCCCCTCTTTCTTGACCATTTTTTATCTTTTTAACTCTTTTCTGGACTTCGTTATTGACACTTTTTATTGTCCCCTTTAAATTATATGTTCTTATGTCTCGTTTTTTTTCGTGTTTAGTTGCTTATATTGCCCCCCCCCCTTTTTATATCCTTTTTAATTCTTTTTCTGATTTGTATTTGTGTAAGTTTAGTTTGACAGGTTTTTATGTTTTTAACTTTTTTAATTGAGTTTTTACAGTGTAATTATTGACTTTTAAATGGTTGTTCATTATGATTTTTCTTTTTTGTTGTTGGTTTTTTCATTTTTGCCAGTTTAGTGCAACCATTAATATTGTCAACTCCGAAGTCCGAATTCGGCCCTTTGTGGGCTTGTGATAGAGATTTTTTTGAAATAAAAATCTTATCTCTTATCTCCTACACTGAGTAAGTTGAATCAAAACTATGACTCTTCAAATGGAGGACCAGTTATTATTTTTAAATTATCTTACTTGGTTGCCGCTACTGCTGCAACCCTGATAGAGTTATAGTTGTGTCAGTAAGACAAACCTAAAGCTCACCCACCTCCAAACGGGTAATTAGAGAAATCTAGGCGAAACATAGAAAGTGTTGGTTTGTTTGCCCCCAAGTACGCTTAGCACTCCCGGCAGAGCATCCGAAAATCGACATCTACGTTACGTGGACCTCATAGGGCAATTTTTTTCCAATTGCGCTGAGATTTCATGGTAAATTTACTTGTATTTTTTGCTCCCTTTTATTATAAAAAAAAACGAAACAGAGTCATGTTATCAAGAATTTGTGTTATATTTATAAATTTTCTTTAAGGGACGTGGATAATCTGGATGAACCAATTTACAAAGTTAAACATGCTCACGTCGGCACAGTGAACAGCATTTGTGGCAAGGGTAGCGAAACCACATCTCCAGAAATTGCTACAGGTGGTCGAGATGGTAAGTTTTCTGCTAATAATTTCTGCCAAATCTCCTAACATTTCTTACCAAAACTAGTATTCTTACGAAATTTGTATATTCAAATAAATATCCAGTGCTTTGCATTTCCGTTTCTATTTTAGAAGTTCTAAATTATTGTTTTACTGGCCATCTCTGACTTTAGCTCTAACTCGAATCGGGAGTTTGAATCTATATGGGCTTTTGATCCGTATATTCAAACAAATATCCAGTGCATTGCATTTCCGTTTATATTTTAGCAGTTCTAAATTATTGTTTTACTAGCCATCTCTGACTGCTCTAACTCTAATCGGGAGTTTGAATCTATTTGGGCTTTTGATCCGTATATTCAAACAAATATCCAGTGCATTGCTTTTCCGTTTATATTTTAGTAGGTCTAAATTATTGTTTTATTGGCCATCTCTAAGTTTAGCTCTAACTCCTTGCATAGCTGGTGATGTTACCTTCTGAAAATTTGGTCTCTAATGCCCCAAAGCCGTGAAGCTAAGGCACTGAAAGAAGTGGCTTCAACTGGGAATGGGGGCTTATGCCTCCCTAGATTTTTTTTCTCTCTTCTGTATTTTGGCAAATAGCCTTTTGAGGGTTATGTTTAGTGAAAGTGTCTTTTTTGGTATTTCCACTGAAAAAAAAACACAAATTTGCCCTCCCTCCTAGATTTTGAAAAATACATTTACACCCTAAATTTTTGTTAATTGACGCCACCGAAAAAAATAAAAAAATTTTAGCCCACTATAATATCGGAATAGTTTCCAGTTTGAACAAAATTTATAACTTTCTAGCTTGAATGATTTAGGTGGGGGGGGGGTTCAGTGTGTAAATACGCTTGATTTTATAGACGATGCTGGATGCAAAGGTCGCAGGTTCAAAATTTACAATTTGCCGGGAGCTTTCTTTACATTTCCAAAACCATCTATTATGACACGGCTTGACACTCAGGCGGATTTTATTTACCTTTTCTACTTACCACGTGTGGCTTTCTTGACTTAACACCTCAATTTTAGTATGATACGACTTACCACTCGGCTAAATTCCAAGATCTGGAATGGTCTGAATAATATTTTATAGGCTCTATTGAGCCTCTATTTTTTTATGACATGACTTACCGCCCAGGTGGGTTTCCACTTACCATTTCTATTTACCACTGGTGGCTTTCACGACTTACCATTTACTAGATTCTAATTTCTGAAATGGTCAGAATAATATTTATAGGTTCTGTTCCAACATGACACGGCTTACCATTCAGCTGGCTCTGTGCTGTGGTGAGCTGTCAGTAGTAGTAATACTCTATAACTCATGAGAATTTCTGTAGTCATAAAGAGATTCTACTAATGCCAGGGTTTATTTAAGCCAATCAAATTTTTCCTAGAATTTTCTGATTGGCTGAAAAATGTTGATTGCTTCAAATTAGCACTTGTCAAATCTTGTACTAGTCAGGTCTTATTGTAGATGGCCGGCCTGACTGTAGTTTAATTTGAGTAGTGGTTAGGACCTGCAGAAAGATTCTCATTAGAGACTCAGGACCCTTGAGTACCCTTTATAACGTTATGAGGCTTTTAAATTATGAAAAGAAGAGGACCTTCGACCTTGTAACAGAAGACCGCTTGACCAATCAAATATGAAAAACGTTAAAAATAAGCCAATGCCCACTGATCCAGTTTATCCAGTAAAGGCTGAGGCTATCCAAGCAAAGTATATCGGCAATGCCGTTATTTTCAAGCATAATAGAACTTCATTTAGCGAAGATGAAGAAGTTTCTGAGTAGTTGCAGTGTTGTGTACGAACTGCCGATTTTGAAACAAGTTGAGACGTCTTATTTGTGGTTAAGAGCTTAGTTACTTGGGAAAAGGTCTTTCAAACGGCTCATGTTGCAGTTGAAAATAAATTGTCTGTTCCACTCCGTCTGGAACACGGGCGGGCTTGGGACAGGCTTAAAGTCGTACAGTAGCATAAAGAATCGCTCTATATCGTCCATTATAAACTTTTTTAGTTTATGTGGGCTAACTATTTAGAATTGATCGGGGTTCTTGCCGTAACTTGTAGAAATTGGATAAGACATCCGAATAAACGGCTGGAAGCTAAAATCTGATACCTAATTTATTGGAAATCTTAGCAAAATTATTTAATTTTCGCCATTTTGGATAGAGATAGAGATGCTCAATTTTAATGATCTTACATCATCAGAAAGTGCGAGTTTTTTTTCGACTCAACGGAGCAGAATTTTCTTTTTTACAGTTCAGGAATAGGCAGTCTCTTAAAATCTGCTAGCATACCTGCTCTGAAAATGCTAAAAATCAGCGCAGAAGAATTATAATTTCAGCACTTTGGGTGCTTTGGGAGTTCCCTGTGGCTCCATCAGCTTGGACTGAAAACTTGCCGACGAAATTGAAGTGAAATTTTACCGTCTTTTCGGCGTTATGGAAAATCTCAATAGTAACCGAAACTATAAAAAAAATAATTTTTTGTATCAGTAGATACATCAAAAGAATTGGCTTTTCACGCCGATTCCGAATATACAAGATTCTTTAAGTTTAGTGTGATCCATCAAAAGCTACTAGCCTGAAAATATGGCTTCCCCCTTTGAAAAAGGGGACCCCCCCCCCCAAAAAAAAAAAAAAGTCAAGGAATCTACTTGAAAATAACACTTTTAGATTCAGTATATCAGAGAACCAAAAAAATTCTCAGTATATCAGAGAATTAAAAAATAATAGAGGTTTCAAGCTCTAAATGTGGAATTTTGTATTTTTTGACATAAGAAATATCTCAGATGCTTGTTTATTTGTTTTGTTTGTTTGCCCCAGGAGTGATCGTATTGAATCAATTGTCCTATAATATCAGGAGGAAACGCAATCAAACGGAAATTAACATTCTAGTAGGCTTTTGAAGTGACCAAAATGATAGGCTGTCATTATGGGAATTTAGACACCATCCAAAAGGCTGTACATGATGAAGACCATAACGGTTGAAGAATGTTAGTGCTGCTACGAAGAGTGGGAACAACTTTCCATCGATGTGGAGCTACCAAAGGGAATTACTTTGAAGTAGATAACATTGATGTTTGGGTTTTATAAAAACTTTGTCAAGAAGAAGAAAAAATCAGTATCTCTACCTCTCTACCGCTCCTCGTATATGCGATTAGAAAGATTCAAATTGTACTTTCGCAAAGTTAGAATGATGGAAATCGCTCCTTTTGTAAATGCTTGACAAAAAAAAAACTTCTCAAAGGGGATAAAGGGCGAGAAAAACTTCAAAACAAGCAGAATTACTCCATCGCTCTCTCAATCCCAAGATGTTTTCCCTCCGTCCTTTCCTTATCCCATCCTCTCTGATAAATAAGAGTGCCATATTCAGACAATCACAGATAAACGTTAGGAAATCGTAAAATATATTTCAAAAATGAAAGCTTTCTGAAAATGGATTAAAATCAGAATTTTTCTACTGAAATGGTATAATTTAAGGCGAGGTCTACATATTGACGGTCTTGATTATTGGCACCATTCAAAATAAATACAGACTTGAACCCTTTTCGGCCAATCTTTCTGAAAGTTTGTAGAAACTATTTAGAAATAAAGTATTGATTCTTGTGGGGAGGTAGGCTGGGCTGCCAACTGAATACGCTCGAAGGATTCTATTTTCAGCCCCTAGAACATTCTTGTAAAACGAGTGCAAATGTAGTAAAATCTGGATAGTATTTTTTTTTTTCCAGTCTCTTAATCTTCCCCTTACAAGTCCTTTTACATACTTCACAAGTATGGCTGAGTATACTTATTACTGAATTTTGTGATTTTGTGATTCTAACAATTCACTGCATCACCAAACCAACGCACGCTCCTCCTCCATCCCAATCTATTCAAAGCTTCCCTCTTTACCCCCTCCAAAGAAGTTCCAATTTCCTTAATTTAAGTTAATATACTTTGCTATGCACTAAATTTGAGTTAATAAGGATTTAGTCAAATTAATTAAACTAAATATGTTGTTTAATTTTAGAAGCTGATAGATTTTGTTGCTCTGAATGTTTATTGACTGGATTCTACCCAGTAGCATGGTTACCATGAGAACTACTAATAAGGAGTTTTAGGATTATTATTATAAGATAGGGATATTTTTCTTCTTCTTCATAAGCAACTGCACCACCTAGAGTTCTAGTAGACCCTTTTTGGTGCATCGGCCCGGATGACGTGACAGGTTACAGGGAAATTTTTTAGCCTCCCCGTTTTGAGCTTGTGTATCTCAGCGTTAATAAACTCTTTATACAACATCAATCACCATTAATATTTTACATAAAATGAAAACTTTTGCTTGAAAGATTAAAATTTGCAGTAGCCATAGATAAATGAAAAATATTTCTGTTTGGATAGGAGTAAAACAAAATGAAGCCATCTAGGAACTTCACGGACCTTACCAACCGATGCACCAGGTCATTTGAAATATATGGCTAAATCAAAACTGTAAAAAAACTGCGTAATTTAGAAGAAACAACCCATGATTTCTGAACACTAAAAACGTGATGAAGCAAATCAAACCGATAATTACAAGGAAAGGTGGAAAATTTACTTTGTCAAGACTAAGAGCTATTTTTTTAATATAACAAAATGAGAAAAAAATAGTAAAAAAAATATTAGGTTTTGCAGTTCGTATTAAAAATTTAATTGAGACGTGAAACATTTTTGCCATGAAGCAAACTAGTATTAATGACACTTCTGTTTATCTATGCCCGGTAGCTACTGTATAAATTGATGTATTTGGCTCTCATGGGCTTTTCATTGACGCAATGAAGAAGTAATTGCACTGGAAGGTAGAGAGTAATGTGCTGGGACAGTTTTTTTTTTTTTTTGTTCAATAAGGCAATAACTTTTCTCCCATCCCCTGTGGCTAATTATAAAACTACTTGTAGAACGATGAATTGCAATTAGGAATCGAAATCGTGATATTCAATGCTTTTAAAAAGATCGGAATCGATAATCGAGTAAATTTTTAAATTATTCAACGATTCCAATATGTAATACAGTTTATGTAAAGAAACGCTGCCTGTTTGTTTTCTATTATTATTACAATTTTTACATTAGTATTATACTTTTAATATTGTTATATTTTCTTATTATTCTTTCGTTTTATTATTTTTATTATATTATTCTTTCAATATTATTATTTTTTCCTTTTGTGCTATTATTTTTTCATTCCTTTTGTTTTATTATTTTGCTTTCTTATTATAATTGCTTCGTAATTTTGTGGCACCGAGCAGCTTGCTTAGCTCTGAATGTTTGAACAAATAAAAAAGCTTTTTTTTTTAACAAAGCTATTATTTGCACTCTCTAACAAACGATTTTTTATGCAATATTACTGCTTAATTAGCCTCCTAATTTTAAAACAGCTTAGTTTAATATAAGATATTTTCAGTTGTCATTTGGTGGCGCAGTGGGTTTGATCTCAGCTTGGTTTTATGGAACCCAGAGGTCAAAAACCTAGCTGTAGCTACAGCTGTAGCTGTAGCAGGGCCGACATAAGTACCTTAGTAGTCAAGAAACGTCGCTAATCTGATGCAATGTAAAGATATTCTCAGTCGCATTGCTTACGAAAGTTAAATTTCCAACTTTGACATTTAATGTTCAACATATTATTAATTGGAAGATGGAACTGTTCTTGCTGCTAATAAAAATCACGAGTGGAGCAAAATTTGCTTAAAATGAAAAAATGGCACAAAATGGCTCTATTTGTGCCATTGTATTTATTATTGTAATTGAAGGACATTGACCAGCTTTTCGAGTTAAATTACTTAACTGAATTGAAAAATCACCCCTATCATAAGTTAGTTTAGCATAGCTAATAATTTCGGTCATAGAGCCTTAGAATGATGTATTTGGTTTCATTGATTAAATTGATTTTGAATAAATCCATCCATGTGGACTAGCGGAGTCTTATCATTTATTCCTGGTCCTGCTAATCTTGCTGAAAATAACCTCCTGTTAAAAGCTATTTTAGTATAGGTAACAATTTCAGAGACTATCCGAGTATTACCCTTTGTTCCTAGCGCCTCCTGTTAAAAGCTAGTTTAACATAGACAATAATTTCAAAGCCATAATTTCGATAATAGAGCCTTAAAATGATGAATGTGGTTTTAATGATTAAACTGATTTTGAATAAATCCATCCATGTGAATAAATCTATAAAATTTAACAGAGTATTATCCTTTATTCCTGGTGCCGCTATTCTTGCTGAAAAATTATGGCCGCTTGCTGAAAACCATCTCCTGTTAAAAGCTAGTTTAGTATAGGTAACAATTTCAGATACTATCAGAGTATTACCCTTTGTTCCTAGCGCCTCCTGTTGAACAAGAGGGTGTCTCCTAATGACTCCTGTTAAAAGCTAGTTTAACATAGACAATAATTTCAATGCCATAATTTCGATAATAGAGCCTTAGAATGATGAATTTGGTTTTAATGATTAAACTGATTTTGAATAAATCCATCCATGTGAATAAATCTATAAAATTTAACAGAGTATTATCCTTTATTCCTGGTGCCGCTATTCTTGCTGAAAAATTATGGCCGCTTGCTGAAAACCATCTCCTGTTAAAAGCTAGTTTAGTATAGGTAACAATTTCAGATACTATCAGAGTATTACCCTTTGTTCCTAGCGCCTCCTGTTGAACAAGAGGGTGTCTCCTAATGACTCCTGTTAAAAGCTAGTTTAACATAGACAATAATTTCAAAGCCATAATTTCGATAATAGAGCCTTAAAATGATGAATGTGGTTTTAATGATTAAACTGATTTTGAATAAATCCATCCATGTGAATAAATCTATAAAATTTAACAGAGTATTATCCTTTATTCCTGGTGCCGCTATTCTTGCTGAAAAATTATGGCCGCTTGCTGAAAACCATCTCCTGTTAAAAGCTAGTTTAGTATAGGTAACAATTTCAGATACTATCAGAGTATTACCCTTTGTTCCTAGCGCCTCCTGTTGAACAAGAGGGTGTCTCCTAATGACTCCTGTTAAAAGCTAGTTTAACATAGACAATAATTTCAAGGCCATAATTTCGATAATAGAGCCTTAGAATGATGAATTTGGTTTTAATGATTAAACTGATTTTGAATAAATCCATCCATGTGAATAAATCTATAAAATTTAACAGAGTATTATCCTTTATTCCTGGTGCCGCTATTCTTGCTGAAAAATTATGGCCGCTTGCTGAAAACCATCTCCTGTTAAAAGCTAGTTTAGTATAGGTAACAATTTCAGATACTATCAGAGTATTACCCTTTGTTCCTAGCGCCTCCTGTTGAACAAGAGGGTGTCTCCTAATGACTCCTGTTAAAAGCTAGTTTAACATAGACAATAATTTCAAGGCCATAATTTCGATAATAGAGCCTTAGAATGATGAATTTGGTTTTAATGATTAAACTGATTTTGAATAAATCCATCCATGTGAATAAATCTATAAAATTTAACAGAGTATTATCCTTTATTCCTGGTGCCGCTATTCTTGCTGAAAAATTATGGCCGCTTGCTGAAAACCATCTCCTGTTAAAAGCTAGTTTAGTATAGGTAACAATTTCAGATACTATCAGAGTATTACCCTTTGTTCCTAGCGCCTCCTGTTGAACAAGAGGGTGTCTCCTAATGACTCCTGTTAAAAGCTAGTTTAACATAGACAATAATTTCAAGGCCATAATTTCGATAATAGAGCCTTAGAATGATGAATTTGGTTTTAATGATTAAACTGATTTTGAATAAATCCATCCATGTGAATAAATCTATAAAATTTAACAGAGTATTATCCTTTATTCCTGGTGCCGCTATTCTTGCTGAAAAATTATGGCAGCTTGCTGAAAACCATCTCCTGTTAAAAGCTAGTTTAGTATAGGTAACAATGTCAGATACTATCAGAGTATTACCCTTTGTTCCTAGCGCCTCCTGTTGAACAAGAGGGTGTCTCCTAATGACTCCTGTTAAAAGCTAGTTTAACATAGACAATAATTTCAAGGCCATAATTTCGATAATAGAGCCTTAGAATGATGAATTTGGTTTTAATGATTAAACTGATTTTGAATAAATCCATCCATGTGAATAAATCTATAAAATTTAACAGAGTATTATCCTTTATTCCTGGTGCCGCTATTCTTGCTGAAAAATTATGGCCGCTTGCTGAAAACCATCTCCTGTTAAAAGCTAGTTTAGTATAGGTAACAATTTCAGATACTATCAGAGTATTACCCTTTGTTCCTAGCGCCTCCTGTTGAACAAGAGGGTGTCTCCTAATGACTCCTGTTAAAAGCTAGTTTAACATAGACAATAATTTCAAGGCCATAATTTCGATAATAGAGCCTTAGAATGATGAATTTGGTTTTAATGATTAAACTGATTTTGAATAAATCCATCCATGTGAATAAATCTATAAAATTTAACAGAGTATTATCCTTTATTCCTGGTGCCGCTATTCTTGCTGAAAAATTATGGCCGCTTGCTGAAAACCATCTCCTGTTAAAAGCTAGTTTAGTATAGGTAACAATTTCAGATACTATCAGAGTATTACCCTTTGTTCCTAGCGCCTCCTGTTGAACAAGAGGGTGTCTCCTAATGACTCCTGTTAAAAGCTAGTTTAACATAGACAATAATTTCAAAGCCATAATTTCGATAATAGAGCCTTAAAATGATGAATGTGGTTTTAATGATTAAACTGATTTTGAATAAATCCATCCATGTGAATAAATCTATAAAATTTAACAGAGTATTATCCTTTATTCCTGGTGCCGCTATTCTTGCTGAAAAATTATGGCCGCTTGCTGAAAACCATCTCCTGTTAAAAGCTAGTTTAGTATAGGTAACAATTTCAGATACTATCAGAGTATTACCCTTTGTTCCTAGCGCCTCCTGTTGAACAAGAGGGTGTCTCCTAATGACTCCTGTTAAAAGCTAGTTTAACATAGACAATAATTTCAAGGCCATAATTTCGATAATAGAGCCTTAGAATGATGAATTTGGTTTTAATGATTAAACTGATTTTGAATAAATCCATCCATGTGAATAAATCTATAAAATTTAACAGAGTATTATCCTTTATTCCTGGTGCCGCTATTCTTGCTGAAAAATTATGGCCGCTTGCTGAAAACCATCTCCTGTTAAAAGCTAGTT
The DNA here is from genome assembly GCF_049724085.1 of Artemia sp. Qi Xiang Cuo. NCBI lineage: Eukaryota > Metazoa > Arthropoda > Branchiopoda > Anostraca > Artemiidae > Artemia > Artemia sp. Qi Xiang Cuo. The sequence goes on from NC_142800.1 coordinate 74,434,687, forward strand.
TAGTATAGGTAACAATTTCAGATACTATCAGAGTATTACCCTTTGTTCCTAGCGCCTCCTGTTAAACAAGAGGGTGTCTCCTAATGACTCCTGTTAAAAGCTAGTTTAACATAGACAATAATTTCAAGGCCATAATTTCGATAATAGAGCCTTAGAATGATGAATTTGGTTTTAATGATTAAACTGATTTTGAATAAATCCATCCATGTGAATAAATCTATAAAATTTAACAGAGTATTATCCTTTATTCCTGGTGCCGCTATTCTTGCTGAAAAATTATGGCCGCTTGCTGAAAACCATCTCCTGTTAAAAGCTAGTTTAGTATAGGTAACAATTTCATATACTATCAGAGTATTACCCTTTGTTCCTAGCGCCTCCTGTTGAACAAGAGGGTGTCTCCTAATGACTCCTGTTAAAAGCTAGTTTAACATAGACAATAATTTCAAGGCCATAATTTCGATAATAGAGCCTTAGAATGATGAATTTGGTTTTAATGATTAAACTGATTTTGAATAAATCCATCCATGTGAATAAATCTATAAAATTTAACAGAGTATTATCCTTTATTCCTGGTGCCGCTATTCTTGCTGAAAAATTATGGCCGCTTGCTGAAAACCATCTCCTGTTAAAAGCTAGTTTAGTATAGGTAACAATTTCAGATACTATCAGAGTATTACCCTTTGTTCCTAGCGCCTCCTGTTGAACAAGAGGGTGTCTCCTAATGACTCCTGTTAAAAGCTAGTTTAACATAGACAATAATTTCAAGGCCATAATTTCGATAATAGAGCCTTAGAATGATGAATTTGGTTTTAATGATTAAACTGATTTTGAATAAATCCATCCATGTGAATAAATCTATAAAATTTAACAGAGTATTATCCTTTATTCCTGGTGCCGCTATTCTTGCTGAAAAATTATGGCCGCTTGCTGAAAACCATCTCCTGTTAAAAGCTAGTTTAGTATAGGTAACAATTTCAGATACTATCAGAGTATTACCCTTTGTTCCTAGCGCCTCCTGTTAAACAAGAGGGTGTCTCCTGATGACTCCTGTTAAAAGCTATTTCAATATAGACAATAATTTCAAGGCCATAATTTCGGCTATAGAACCTTGGTTGTATTGATCAAATTGATTTTTAATAAATCTATCCCTATGAATAAATCTATAAAAGACTAATAGTGTATTATCCTTTATTCCTAGTGTTTAAGTTTGTTGACAAACTATGGCCCCTTGCTGAAAACTATATCCTTTTAAAAGCTGTTAAACATGAGGGTATCTCTTGATAACCAATATTGATAGCTAGTTTACCATAGACAATAATTGCAAGGCTATAAGTTTGACAAATAGAGCCTCATAATGATGAATTTGGTTTTAATGATTAAACTGATTTTGAATAAATCCATCCATATACAAACTGAGTTTTTCTTTATCTAATATTGCCAAGAAAATGATTAGTTTTTTGTGTTTACTACTTTTGAAATTATTATGTTTTTTATTCATCTTTTTAGGTTTTGTTAAGTTATGGGACGTGAGACAGGCAGAACAACCGGTTGCTGTATTTCGACCTACAATAGGAACTGTGGATTGTTTCACAGTGACTCTTGGACAAACAAGCTATAATGATAAAATAATGGCTGCTGGATTTGACAACGGGGATATTAAGATTTTTGATCTTAGAAACATGGCGGTTGTCAAAGAAGTCAACATAACTGTTGGTGTTAGTATTTTCTCTTCTTCTTTTGATCATCGGAGTGATTTTTATCCTTAGGCCCGTGATGAACCTGGGAAGTGGGACAGAGATGAAGGGACCTGTTTTCAAGGTAGTATCCAGGGGGTTAGGGGATTTGACCCCCCGTTCGAGTTGTTTGTCTGACTTGTAGAAACGTAACAAAAATGAATATAAACAAATTTTGTCCCCCCCCCCCCCCCGAGAAAAAAAGAAGTCCTGGATACAACCCTGCCTTTTTTTTATCGAAACTTTTTGTAAAGTAGAGCATTCCAAAGATATTTAGTTCTATAACTGTTTCTGTTTATCCAGTTGTGGCCATTTTTATTTAAACATTACCATCTATCTTACACATTACCATTACCATTGACATACACTACCACCTAACTTTTTACACATTACCATCTATCTTTCCACACATTACGATCTATCTTTTCGTCTTATTTCTTCTTAATCTTTTCTTCTTATAAATCTTATTATTCGTGTTTGCGTGTAAGTTTTTAGATTTATTCATATAAAAGGAAATGAGGATCAGGGTAACAACTCCACTAGAATAAAATGCACCATTTCATACACAGAAATACGAGCGGAAGGGGGAAGTATTAAATTTGAGGAAAATTTTATTTTGGGGGAATAAAATTGAGAAAAATTGTGCAATATTGAAGAAAAAAGTCCGTAAATGGAAAAGGACTATTTTTATATTAGATTCGAAAAAAGGGGTCTCGCGACATAATTTAACTTTGCTAAATTAGAATTTCACATTGTAGATATGAGAAAAAAGAAACTTTTAGCGGTGAATTTAAGATATTTTTTCTTTTTGTTAGGTAATGGAATATTTATTAATATGGGATATATGGTAGGTTTTAATAGATGAGAACTAAACGTACTTTGACTTAGGTTCTAGCTTGCTTCCAGCGTTTTGATTTTTGTTTTTTTACGGATAAGATTAAAATTGAATTACCGAACTTGATCGCCAGAAAACATTTCTTTTTAATTCGGCTTATTAATAGAACTTTTTTAATGAAAATATACGTTTTTTCAGAAATTATACTTTTTTATTATACTGTTTTATTTATTTGTCGTATTCATATATCTTTGTTTCAGATTTTGCTGTTGTCTTTTAGGTTTGTTCTGTGCAATTTTCTGAAAAAAGTGATAGCCTTCTAGTCACAGGGATCAACTCAAGAATATGTTACTTTCCTTTAGACATTGTTAGTAAAGAAAGTGTCATCTGGGAAAGTTCCTGGAGAAAGTCTACTGTTTGGACTGGGAAACTTATGCCTCAAAGTGGTGCCATATTTTCGACAACAGCTGGAGACGGCAGTGTTGGGATTTGGAAAGTGTAAGATTTTATGGTTTTCCTTACTGACTTCTTTTTTTTTTTTTTTTTTTTTTTTTTTTTTTTTTTTTTGTTCATATTCAGACCTGACCTCGTACTATCTGCAATATTTATTTGTCGTATTCATATATCTTTGTTTCAGATTTTGCTGTTGTCTTTTAGGTTTGTTCTGTGCAATTTTCTGAAAAAAGTGATAGCCTTCTAGTCACAGGGATCAACTCAAGAATATGTTACTTTCCTTTAGACATTGTTAATAAAGAAAGTTTTTTTTTTTTTTTTTTTTTTTTTTTTTTTTGCATATTCAGACCTGACCTCGTACTATCTGCAATTTTATAAACGTCTTTTCCGTTTATTAGATCAGTCCTGCTACTCAGTAATTAATATTCCTCATAAAGGTTCACTAAAGGCATTTTGGGTATTAATGGTGTTTTGGTCTTTGCATCTGAGGCTGTTTTCAGCCTCAGGAAATGGAGAAAAAGTACAATAAATTGGGCTTATAGTGTCTTAGGTCTCTTAGAGAAATCTCAGTGAAGGTATTTTGGGCATTGTTGGAGTAAAATGCTATTTGATGCCATATTTGTTCACATATTTGAATTCAAAGACCAAAATGTGACAAAAAAAGTGTGTTTGTAATATTCAGTAAATATGTGACGCGTCTTTTGCAAAAAAAAAATCGGCCTCGAGATGGGCAGTTATTTCAAGGGGAAAACTAATAAATTTGGCCTACAGTATTGTAAGTCTCTCAGAGAAGTATCTGAGCCGTTATATACGTGTTTTCCATTTATTGTAGTGGTGCTACTTCTCAGTAATCGTTATTCCTCTTACATGTTAACTAAAGATATTTTGGGTCCTACCTGAAATGTATTCGGGTCTTTGCGTCTCGGGTCTTAGAACAGTAAGATGCTAATTGGTGCCCTACTGACATTGGTATAATTGGTGACTACTGACATATTTGAACTTGAAGACAAAAAATATAAAAATGATAATTGTTTTTTAACATTCAGGAAAAACATGATGAGTTATTTTCGAAAAAAAAATTCAGCCTCAGGAGGTGAGGAAAAAACATGATGAATTGTGCCTATAGTAATTTAGATCTTTCAGCGAACTATCTTTCCTTTTATTGACACCATTATGTTTATAAGTATTTTTACTTATTACCAACTTTAAACTATTAAGACGACTTGACCTATCAGCATTTTATATTGGTGCATGACGTCATTACAATTGACGTCACCATATACTTTACAATAACGTCATTTATGGTTACAACCTACGATTCATCATCATCATGATTCATCATGAGAGAGCGGAACAAAGTTGGCATATGAAGGTGGGGTGTAAGGAAACAAAGGAATTACTCTCGAAGTTAAACCCCACACTGACTAAACATTTTCTACGACTGAAAAGGTCCGAGACGAGAATGGTTACAGAAACCACAACAGGAATGGAAATTTTGGGAAACATCTTTCCCAAATAGGGGGAGGGGGTGAATTCCCATTATGCCAAAAATGCAAGATGGCCACTGTGGAAACAAAAAGGCATCTGATAGAAGAATGTCCAGCTAGGATTAGACACCGGCTTCAGATATTTCATGATGTTATTGGTGAGCTGGAGGACATAGTAAGGGAAGAAGAAGTCTGACGGCTGGCAAGATATACGGTAAGGGTCAGGAGGCTGAGCCCATCATTGGTCCCCCAACCATAAATAGCTTAGTTTTTGGGGTATAGAGGCAATGGGCCTTGAAGGCCTGAGCCTCCACCCACTCATGGTGGGTCCACCCCTCTTAATAATAATAGTAATACGATTCATCATCTGTATATGAAGAACCAGTTTTTGGTCAAAAATATATCTTATTTTAAATATTATGTATGATGTTAAATATTATAATTACAAAAGACACTAGATATAGCAACTTCCTTTCAAATGAGCACTTAAAGAACTCTATGATATTCCAGTGCCTCGCTAGCAGTAAAGGAAAAAAAGAGGACACATCAGGGCTACTGATGGAAAACACTGATTTTCCTTGTTGTTCAAGACAGAGGGCTGTAACTTTCTTGTGTATGGTTTTTCGGCAATAGCGATTGTAATAGTGTAATTTTTGTTTCGATCAGACGCCATTTTTCAGGGGTTTAGGGCTATTTTTCGATATTCCTATGAATTCGTGTTCAAAATAATATTTTACTATAAAGACAAATCGAGAAAATAGCTACCATTCCTGAATCAACTACAAATCACAATTTTATTAGTAGCTATTTTTTTTTTCAAATTTTTAAATTGTGGTTCGTTCTTTACTGGGTTTCAGCTACCGCTGCAGCCATGATAGACATGTCTTTCGTTTATTGGAACAGTACTGCGACTCAGTAATCGTTGCCCCTTTTAAAGGCTCAGTGCAGGCAGTTCAGATCTTACAGCAATAAGAGGCTATTTGAAGCCATATTTATATCTAAAGTTGAATTTGAACACCAAAAATGTGCAAAAAATATAGCGCATTTGCGATATTCGGATGGAAGGTGACACGTCATCTATAAAAAATGTTTTGAGCCTCAGGAGATGGTCGGTTCTTTTGTGAAAGAACTTCTAAATTGTGCCTACAGTATTTTAGGCCTGTTAGCGTACTAGACAATCTTTATCACTGGGGCGTAAGTTGGGGTCTTGGCCCCAACAATACTTTCCTCTCTCACTGTCAATAGAAAAAATTGCAACACTGTTATACTTACTTTCTTGTACTTGTCTCTGGACACAAGCTCTTCAGCTCTCCCTTGCGTTATGATTTTGCAGACGGTTGAGTGCCACACTGCTCTCTTCAGTGTATGGTGCAGTGATATCTAGCCATTGCTTATCCCATCTTCGGCCGTGGCGTCGAAAGCTCTCAATAGGTTCCAGGTCGGTCTTGACTGCATTGAGTCAGGTCTTTACTTGCCATCTCCGCTTCTTCTTCCAATAGCTCAAGGGTTTTCAGTTTAACGCTTGTTTTGTGAGGGCGGTATCTGGCCTCCGACAAACGTCAAACGTGGACAAATCCGACAAACGAGGCCAAACCATGTTAGGCGGCGTTTTTCATAATTCGGTATTACTGACTATCTACGTGAATGACATTGAGGCTTTGTCTTAGGCAGGAGTGGTAAAATATGTTGAGGGCGTGGACATCCACCGCTTTCAGAGACAAAGTCAGGGGCCAACACTGTTACATCTTGCTTGAAGTATTGTCAAAGGGAGGCATTGACCCTTCTGTTGATATTTACCAACTGTTTAGCAGATAGCTGTTGCATCTTGTTTGAATCAGAATCATGCAATAATTTTTAATCTGTATAATTGGAGAACTGAATCTTCTGATGAATTCAGAATTAAATAAACTGAAATAAAAGGAAAACATCATCGTTTTTATATTATTCTGGAACGGCTCATCGATCCTCAATACTTTCACTTTCTGAAAGGAGTCAACTGTGAAGCCGGATTTCACCCCCCCCCCTCTAAAAAAGTCGTTCGGAAGAGGAATATATGGTTCACTTCTATTTCGGATCAGAGTCGAAGAATTCATTTCCTTTGGTGATCGAATTGGGTCTAAGTTAATAAAAGGCTCATGTGTTTGCTCTGGTAATAATTTGCTATTTTTTTCTGATTTAGATAGTCTTTATGGAGTTTTTTCTTTCAATATTCAAAGAAAATTTAGAGAATAAGAGGATTTCTCTTTCAATTAGAAACGTTAGCCAGATTCCACTCAGTGATGTCGCCCGTCACCTATCCATCTTCTGTCAGAACTTAAATTTAAGGCTCTGGGATAAACTAAATGAAATAGAGATGAGACAAAAAGAGTTTGGATCCAAAGAAGTGAAGTGATTGCGCTTCAGTTGATTACGTAGACATAAACTTGGACAAGAAAATCTGAGTCTAGTGAAAAGCCAGTTGAAAGTGACGAAAATAAAGAACCAACGAATAAAGCGCCTGAAAAGAAGGCATAGAAGCCGATTTCTCGATTTGTTCGTCCAAAACGTATGCAGAAAGTTTCTGAAGAGATTGAGATCTTAGTACCAAAAAAGAAAGAAGAAAATCCCATCTCACAAGTGCCATAACCTATCCAACTTCAGGCAGCTTTAAACTTTCTTTTTTTGTATTGAAATAGGGTAGTAGTTATTATCATTCATAAATCAGGGTTGCATTGGTAGGGGTTTCATAGCCATTATGGTGCACGTCGGCTAAGTTAAGGATGATAACTGAGGTCGGCCCCAACTCTTCTATGGAAAAATTATTTTAGAATAAAGTATATATTATGCCTCTTCAAAGTTCGTTTGTAGTATTTTATTTCTATGTTGTCGCACCTTTTTTTAAGTCCACAACCAGAGGGGAGGGGGTAGTAAATAACTTATTACAACTATACGCTGTGTTTTAAATATGGATGCCCATTATCTGCGAAAAGAATGTAGCAACTGAGTCAATTTGTGCAGCAGTTAATAACTGGCTTTTTGCGAATTTAAAAATTTCAATTTGAAAAATAAATTCTTGATATCGACAGACGGGATGCGTCTTGAATCGTTGGATTTTGCCCCCACCCCCCATGTGCCTCTCCCTATGAAAATTACTCAAATGCTACATTGCTATCGTTTGATTGGCTTTTATAATGATTCAAAAATATAGGCTATTACATCTGAGGAGTATCGATTTTGTGCGACAACCTAGAATAAATAATTACACTGCTAAAATGCTTATAACTTGACTGCATCAATTACCTTGATTTTTTTAAACAGGTTTTTTGCTTTTAGTATTGAGTGCTAGTGTTGCATAATCCTGCAAATATAAGGAATCAGTAGCAGTCACTTTATCCGCGCTAATATTTGACCTCAACAGATAAAAAAGGTTATGTTCGTGTGAAAACGAAGACGCTTTTTCTATCACACATGTTATATTTTTGTTTCGATAACCAAAAAATCCGACAAAAAAAATAAATATTTAAAAATGTGGGCTGTTAGGCAATGTATGTAAAAGGTAAATTCTATAGAAGAAAATTTGGGGTGAGGGATGAAGACTTACATTCAAGTAATACCAGGAAAATCCTCAGGTATGAGGAAGGGGGGTGAGAAGTGCTACAAGTATGTCTAAATTATTATCCTTAGTTTCGCTCTAGCGTTAGCAACCCCTGAAAGAGATAGAGATCAAGGTTATCAGATACACTATGTCCGAAAATTGAATATCTTTGACCACGTACGCCGATACATCTAAGTTCAAAAATTAAGAAAATTTTGTTTGGACCGTGACCTCTTAATAGTTCTAGCTATACTAGTAGAAGTTGCAGTACTATTTGCAGTCACAGTCGCAATGACAGAAGTAGTAGCAGTTGCAGTCGTAAGTTGTCGCACTCGTGGTCACAAGTAGTTGCAGTTGCAGTGATGATTGATTGAAGATTCTCCTTGTCGCAACCTTTCTAACCGCAGACCTTGTCATGTATGATTTTCCCTGCCAATTCGTTATACGAGTAATTCTCGTTGTCGCTTGTCCTCTAAGTGTAGATTTCGTAGTGTGTCATTTTCGTTTGCGATTCTTTGTGATGTTCGTTTTGCATATCTTCTAGCCGCAGATTTTGTTGTGCTACATTTCCGTTCATCATCACCTCAGACCAAGGCCGTACCCAGAGGGGGGTTAGGGGGGTTTGAACCTCTCCCGAAATGTTTTTTGACTCGTTAAAACGCAGCAAAAATGGATATAAATAAATTTTGTATCCGTTTTCTGATGTTTTTTTGTGTAACCCCCCCCCCCCCACCGAAAAAAATCTTTGAGTAAAACCCCCTCCAAAAAAAATCCTGGGTACGGCCTTGCCACAGACATGTTTTCCATTTCTGTTACTTTTGCTGTTCTCGTTCATTCGTCATCTTGTAAAATTTTGCATGGCGTCGTAGATGCCAAAACGATCGGTATAGCCTGGGAAAAATGATGTATTCCTCTTTAAATGCAAATGAATGTGACGTCATTCATACGATTCTTTTTTCCAAAATTAAGGCTCTAAATGAATTGTCCCAAAATCGTGACCTATCTAAATCCTTTTTTTTTTCGTGCCAGAAAATTTTAGTGCGCCAACTTTCAGAAAAAAACAGTAAGCCATTTTTGAGAAATGATATCGAAAGCGATGAATATCATATTATGAAATTAACATAATAAATATGTTAATTTCCTGAATTTATCATCCGGGGGAAGAAATTTTCAAGTTTTTAATCAACAGCAATTTTGGTATTAACCAATACCTTATGTTAATAGACCATAAATGTTAATAAAATGACGTCAAAATCCCCAAAAGATTAAACTATATGTTATGTATAAAATATGGAGGTCAACTCTATCCACATAATTTTATTTTCCACAGCATTATTGACATGGAGCCGTTTCGATTTTGAGATGCAGGGAAATGAAGTCAATGACAAGAATCATTGCAATATCTTTTAATCAAATAATTGAAAAAAAGATGTATTAGCATCGCTAGAATAGCGTTATTTAGTGTCTTTAAAGCCATCTTATATTTTAAAACCATCAGCTTACTATTTTAAAACTATCATATTGGTTTTTAGAAACAACAGCAATATAGTGTTAATGGTTCATAATAAAATTGCCTGTGTTTTCTGTCGGTATTTATTTCATTTCCTTAAGTCTTATAATTAATATGAACATAACAAATAGTAGCTGAAGACGCGTGGTTTAACATAAAGTATACCGGGGTTCAATTTAACGTATCGTCTAGAATACGACGATAAGCTGACTGGCTGAGAACCAAGGCAAATTGAGATCATTTTCAAAGGCTACTCAGTATTCTGAAGGTGATTCATTGAATGACTTGAAATTAATCCACGTTAAAGAACCTTGTAGTATCCTCAGAATCATGAAAGTTCGGAGGATGCTCGTTCGATCAGAAATTGAAAGTTCTAGTCTTTTTTTTGTAAGTAAAGTGATTGGAACCAGTCCCTGTACTAAAACTATTTTTGATACCTGATCCTTTTCCTACCCCTTAGGACATCTGATCGTCATTTTGAGGTACTTTTTTTGTACTTTCTCTTTGGCTGCTCAATTGTGCGTGTAGGATAATTTCCATGGTGGAGGGGGGGGTTGGTAAACGCCTACACCCATTGCATTATAATTTCTGAATAATCATGGGTTGAAAAGGGTACAACATATATATGCTTCCACAGCTGAAGTAAGGAAGGTTGAGGAGTCCCAGGGAGGGCTAGATTTTGTCGATTAATGCGTCCAAGCATGCCATGATTGCTTATTCGACAAGCCCTATTATTTATTCTTACCGTTTCACGAGGTGTAAATGACGTCAGAGGTTAGGAGGATCGCTCCTTGAAACGATCTGGATTCGATGTCGAATAAGTTACGCGTCTTAACCCCGGAAACTGCAGGACAAGCAAGAATAGATTACGTCGTGTCTAAATGAAAATTCAACCTTTCGAAAACGGAAAAATGTGGTAAATTATCTGCAGAGAACAAAAAGAGAAAATTAGAAAAAATTGTAAATAGCATATGTTCATAGTTGGGTACACGTGACTAATGAGTATACGTTACTTACTCACCATAGCGCCGTTATTCATAGTGTTTCCGCAAACAGGTCTCCGGACAAGTATTTGTTGTCAAACAGTTCGTGGTAATGAACTGTAAGTAAGGAGCGACCCGTTGAATAGTTTATCTGTAAGATTACATCCGTGGAATCATTGCTAAGCCAATAAGCCATCTTAGGACCATTATGCATATTAATATTTGATCCCGTGGCAACCATGCATAGAGTATACCGGCATACTAAAGTACTATCAGTTGAAGCCTTGGTTCAGAGTTACCTTTATTTGAGGCTATTCAGCGGTTACAAAATTATAAGAGTAGTATTTAAGCTTGTGAATTTACTTCAGTTTTGTCTGACATTTTGTAATCATTATCTACTAAAATGATTTATAACACGTTATCATGCTTTAACTATGATGTAGTTGACAAATAGTTAAACAAATATTTTATGATATTATGGCTTTTTACAGAGTATTTTTCAGTGTATATTAAAAAAAATAATCTTGCACGAAAATAAACTTGCCACATGTTAAATGTAAACACTTGTAAATACAAAGAGCTATAGCATAGATCAAGATGCTGTGCAAGTACTTTAGGACAACATACTTCTGTATAATTTATTCAGTTTAAACGTATCCTCTTAAATGGTATACCTCTTAAATTTAAAGAGGTATAATTTTATACCTCTTAAATGGTATAAAATATAGTATTTTTATTCGGCATAAAAGTTCTTCTTTGTTTTTTTATTGAAATCAGGACGATGCAAATATTTTGGGAAGTACCCACTTCACAACAAAGATTTTGTAGATTCGCCATACTATTCACTCTATTATCAAAGATTTGGTACAAAGTTGGGTACCTTCGTTACGTCAAAATTTAACTTTCACATAGCAATATTTCGAGGAAAGCTCATGTAGTCAAGGCCGTATCCAAGGGGGTAGAGTGTTTGAACCCCCCCCCCCACTGAAATGTTTTTCCGACTCATAAAAACGTAACAAACATGAATATAAACAATTTTTTGATGTGTTTTGTAATCTTCCCTCCCCCCGAAAAAAAAATCCCTGGTACGACTGTATGTAATGTGTTTACTATTTGGAAGATTACTCAAATATGAGAAAGCTCTTGACCCCTCAGTTTTAAGATTTAATCTTATCTAAGAGATCTTATTTAAGAGGTAAATTATTTCAGGCGACAGAGGTCGGAGGATGAGGAACATTTTGAGTTATTGGAAGAAGGAGTCGTTAGCGATCAGCCGATTACGTCTTTTGATTGGAATTCAAGAAGGAAGGGGCTGGCAGCCTGTACTAGCTTTAACGAGACTCTGAAAATAATCCAGTTTACAAAATTTGATTGAAGTTTTGACAATGTAAAATTTTTATATCTTTTTAAACTAAATTAATCGACAATTTTCCCTTGTTTAGATTAATGGAAATATTGTATGAAAAAAATGGTACTTGTTAATCATTCAGAACACACTCAAGAATTTTGACCTAAATGTAAAATCTGAGAAAACCGCTTTCATAGCCACAAAACACTAGTGATGGGGGACAGAATGCATTGGACTTGTATAATTTGGGCTGTATATTTGCAAATTAGGGGGAGTGGGGGTAAAGTATAGCGGGTCAGCATGCAAAATGTGTTAGCTACAATAATTCTGCATATTATGAAGTAAGAATTGTTTTCTAACTTCACGCTGTCCAAATTGCATTCTGTCAACCTTAAATAAGTCTTGTAGCTATGAAATATGAAACCGGTTTTTGCAGATCTACAGATAAAAATTCTTGAGTGTGTTCTGAATATTTAACTAGTACCGAAAAAAATTGCATTATTTTACCAAGATGGCTATTTATGCAGCTAAGTGTAATTGGCCAGTTAGAAATGCTTAGTTGGTTTGAAAAATATTAGAATGATAACTTTAATTTTTAAATTCAAAACTCTAAAAGAGAAGAAAAACACTGAATTGAGTTTCGACATGGCCCTTTTTTTATCAAAAAATTTTTATTTTTTTTTATCATTTCTCCGGAATATTACCATTCAATTCATTTTCAAATGTAGTTATCCCTTCATTCCTTCTGGCAATTATCCAAACTAGTCTTCTAAGTAATTCTTCTTAGGTCTTGTTCACTACTTAATGCTAATTAAGTAATTACTTAATTTTATTAGTAAATAATTAACAACTTAGTTTCTCTAAATTGTTGTAGTGATATGTACTTCTTTTGATCGAAGACACGTTTCGAGGGAGATTAAAACGCGAACCTGAAAAACAAGTCTTGTTCATTTTTGAGTCCTGTCGACACAGACAATTTGTTTATTTTAATAGAATTCGTCTGTGTGTGTTAAAAAGTAACCCTACCCCATTCGCTCACCTTTTAAATCCCTAATAAAATGTTTTGTATTCTAGCTAGCTAAAACTAACTGTTTTAATCACATTAATTTTATTGTAATTTGGCTTATTGTAAAACCAATTTGCTATTATAAGCATAATTATTTTTATGAAAGGATAAAAATAAAATTCAGATGAATTTAGTACGAAGAAACAATAAAAATTTAAAAGCTATGAAATTAAATCAAGTATTTTTATAACCCTTCAGTAAGTACTGAAATATATCAGCCAGTGTATAAACCAAAACCAATGAATTTACTGAAAAATATTTATTTTAAAAACAAAATAAAGAAACTACTCCTCATGTGGACTTCTCCAATGCTTAATCAATAAGTTTTACAAAATTAAAGCTTTGGGTCAGGTGAGATTACTTTACAGTGGTGGTAAATAAACTAGTAGTATACAAAAATAGATGTTTTTTTCTACTTCCTTATTTGACTTTTTTTTATAAAAAAAAATAGACGTTTTTTTCTACTTCCTTATTTGACCTTTTTCATAAAAAAAAAAATATATGTTTTTTTCTACTTCCTTATTTGACTTTCTTTTTTTTTTCTTTTTTTTTTTAATGTAAAGTGATGCTCATGGTTCAGGATAGAGGTTTCTGAAACAGAAAAAGCTTAAAGTCAGCTTGGTAACTATTGAGCAGTTCATATTATTGACCTACAAATAAAGTAAACATGCCACTAATTGGTATTTTTTATGCTCTTTCTAAATATAATAATCGCTTTTCTCGCATATTCAATTTTAATTCCTTTTAGGACCCTTGAAAATAATAATTTCATTCTACATTTTTTTTTTTTTTTTTAAATGGGTTATAACATCTGTTTCAAACTTACTATTTCATTATAAATCCATTTCGTAAAAGTATTCACAAACATTGATTTGTCAAGATTACGTTGAATGTAAAAAAAATTCAAAACAATTCCGCCATGTTTTCTTCTTATTCTGTTAGGCCGATTGCCGTTTCACATATATGCCGAAATATATCAAAGCTGACAGAAGAAACATGGCGGATGGAAAAATGGAGAAATTGTATTGAGTCGTTTTGACAACTTAATTGTGACAAATCAATGTTTGCGGTTTACATAACTTTAACAAAATAGATTTTATAATGAATTAGTAAGTTTGAAACCAATGTTTTAACCTTTTTTTACCAAAAAAACATAGAAAGAAATTATCATTTTTAAGGGTCCGAAAAAGGCTTAAAACTGAATTTGCGAGAAAAGCGATTATTATATTCAGAAAGAGCATAGAATATGGCATCTAGTGGCATGTTCATTTTATTTGTAGGTCAAAACGTGCACTTTTTCTATAAAAGAAGAAATAACAGAATGGGATTAATATTACCAAATTAAATTATCAAAATAATTATTTGCAAAATCGAGTTTCCCTGGGAAGGTGGATTGGGTAAAAAAAAGAGAATTCTAAGACCAGTATTTAATTTTTCCAGGGGAGGATGTCCTAGACAAATCTGGGGGGGGGGGAGGGCTTCGCCCCATCCAGGTGTGGTTACAACTGATATTGACGCCTAAAAATAACGCTGTTGTTATGCTGTTTTTTGTAAAATATAGCAGAATTACATTAACATGTCCAAGATAAATAACGTTTAAACTTCGGCTTAAAAACCAAAACGTGATTTATATTCATTTGTTATGTCACCATCACTACTTAAAACTTGTTGGAAAATTAGGAGGAAAATTTTAGATAGTATATCTGATATCTCTAATAATTTGAAATCCACACATCCGTATTTTTTAGCTTTAAAAGTTTAACACTGGTTTTGTCAAATGCAATATGTCTGCTGAAGATGCTTTCAGTACAATATAATAGATGATTTCGCTCTTCTATAATAAGTTGTTCTTTCGGAACGAAACACCCTTTCTACGTTAAACTTCGACGATTATTGACCCTAATTTTGACATTCTAATGCTACTTACATTTTCCATGAAGGTTAAACTGTTATAAAACCGTTCTAATGTGAGCCCAAAGGCAACATCTGAGATAACGGCGATACTAACCCCTTCAAAATATTTAGACCAGTCAATAATTCTTGTAATTTATTCTTGCACTGAAGTTACAATATATTCATATATTGCACTGTGCAATATATTGTATAGTGCATTATATTGCACTGAAATCCATAGCATACTATACTTAGTATGGAAAGAAGAAGCCTTGATAATTGAAAATGAAAAATTTTAAATCTTTTCAAATTGATCTAAAAAAAAAGAGAAAACAAAAAATGTCAAGCAACAATAAATGTCAATATACTCTTTATAATTTTATTTATTTATTAAGTAAATTTTTATTTTATTTATTTATTAAATAAATTTGGTAATTGTGCTGTCAAAGCTTATTTTAAGTAGTTGCACTTTGCACAGGGATATCATTTCCAATTTTTCTTGGGAGTTGAATTTGAAAACGTCACTTCCCTCAAATTTGAAAATTCATGCCCCCAAGGTGGCATATTGCCCCTTTGGTCTATAAATACAAATGATTTCCTCGAGTTAAATATTTATATTAATTACAAAGTATTACGCAGACGATATGTGCATTGTAATAAGGGGCTCAAAGATTGCAAGTATGGAAAGACTGGCAACAAATGTTTTAGAAAGATTTAATGATTGAGAAGTTCGATGAGCTCTCTTAGCACATATTTAAGGGCTCCTAAAAATGTTTGCGGTATATATCCTCCTGGTCCTTCCCCCCGCCTCCCTGTGTTCCTCTTAGATCCCAGCTTCCCAGAGAAGTAGCCGAGAAAGTTCCAAAACTGACACCGGTTTGTTTCAGGTCACTGACTTGTTATCAAAGCTCTGTGCCGAGTTTTGTTCGTACTTTTAGCAATTCGTAACTTGTGCGTTTTATCGTATCTGGTGACAAAATTTTAATTATGACAAATTTTAATTTATTTTTATAACTAATTGATTAACTAATAAAAAGATACCACGTTTGGGCCCTGTCTATGATAATCATATTTTTTTGAGCGTTGCAATATGGCAATCCAAATGAAAAACGCAGCATGAAACATAAACTTCAACTTCTTTGAGACGATGCTGATTATGGCTTAAAATACAAGCTGGAATTCTACAATACAACCATTCGTTTAAACAATCACTCAAACTATTAAGGAACTATGCAGTAGTAAAACATATATTGCCACTAATAAAATTAGCAGTTTATTATAGGCTAGTTTGTCTCATAGTACATGTCCTAACATCAAATGGGGAGGAGCTATCATCCACAATAGCTTCGGATTCAGAGACCGCTGGCTCATCATACACATTTTCCTCATAGTCTGTTTCATCAGCTTCATCAAAATCAAAGCTATTATAGTAGTCGGAGTCAGATATATTTGAACAGTTTGATTCACTAAAGCTCTGCCTAAGATCTTGGATTCGTTCATGCACAGACCATAGATGGCAGAGGAGTTGCATATCCATTTGTCTCAACTTGGCCTAGAAAATTCCGTATTTAGTTAGTCCTATAAAGGTAGATACACTTATTACTGCTAATAACTCACTACAGCACCAGTGAGGTCAACTCAGCTACGCATGCTCTTCCTCCACCCTGATCATTCAAAGCCTCCCTCTTTACACTCTGCCAACTAGTTCCACTTTCCCTTAAATCGTTCCTTGCAACCTCCTCCCACCCAGTTTGAGGACAACCTGCTTTTCCTTTGGCCCTAGACAGATGGCCAAAAACGACCTTTCTCTATTTAAAGCCCTAGAAAGCGGGATAGAACCACATTTTTTCGTACAGCTTACTGTTTGAAATATGTTCAGTCAGACGGGTCTTCGAAAACGTCTTTACAAATTGGAACTTCTTTTGGAAATTGGACAACTTTGGAAATACAAATTGGAAAGAGTCTTTACAATTTGAAGCAACTCCTTTTCAAAAAAATTAATAGACACTGTCAAGGCCGTATCCAGGGGGGAGGGGGGTTTGAACCTCCTCCCCGAGATGTTTGTCCGATTCTTAGAAAACGTACAAAAATGAATTTAAATAAATTTTTGATGCGTTTTTTTGTCCCCCCCCCCAAAAAAAATTTATTTTGTATACCCCCCCCCCCCCCCGCGAAAACAAAATCCTAGATACAGCCCCGGACAAGGGATAATAGGTTTATTTCAATTCGATTTCAGCACCACCCTGGTGCCGGTATGTCTATATTATTTTCCGCCGAAACAACTGTCATAAAAGGAAATTGATTTTACAGGAGGAGATATCAATTTTAAGAAATAGCTATCACAAGTCCGAAGGGCGGAATTCAAATTTCGAGATCAAAACAAAAACATCAAAAAAGTTTAAAAATAATGAAAAAAACTTCAATCTGGCTAAAGAACGCAAAATTAAATTGTCAGAGTGAATAAATCATTCATTAACCATTATTTGAAACTGTCATTTTATCAAATTCGTTAATAAAATATAAATATGTATGTACATGGGACACAACATGTCAAAAGATTAAAATCAAGTAAAACTCAATAAAATATGTATTTATAAAAAAAAAATATTAAACTTCTCAAAGGAACCGACTTGTTTACTTACTTACAAAAATAATTCAAATGGTCAGATCTAAATTTTCTTCCTCGACACTACTGATGACTTTACTGCCAATACAAAATAGGAATTATTGCCATCAAAATTTCTCTATTTGAAATCGATTCCGGTTCATATCAACAGGGCTGCCAATAAAGGAAACCTAGGGGGACAGGCATTTTTTCAGTCGTCTTTAATTAAAATGCAAAACAAAAAATTCAAAAGCCTTAGGGGAGAATTTTTTCGATATTTTTAATGAAAATACCAAAACAAAACGTATTATTTTAGATCCAAGGGGGTGACTCCCCCTCCATGTCCCCATGATTGGTGCTCCTGCATGTCAACCTGCAAGGCGTAAACACTATAGTTTTCAAACGTTTATCAAAGTCAAATTCGCTGTTTGGATATTGGCTAAGTTGAAACTTACACAACCATATATATCTTATAACATTTGGAAAAGCCGGGAATAGTATTTTTTAATGAAAAATTTCTTCATTTCTTAATTAGTTTTTTACACTCGTGGGCGCCAAGTTTAAAAACAAAGAACGTCTGTGAAGCGAAAAAAATATATCATCATTGACCTCTAGAACGTATAACTCTCCTGATTGCTGTAGCAGAAGGAAAACAGAATCAAAATCGACAGCAAACACGGTAAAAGAATAGTGATTGGATGAGTAAAATTATGTAAAAATATAGGCTAACCCTAACATTTTGTTAACAAACAGGAATTGAAAAGAAGTATGTATTTCATAGAATAGGTAAAAATCTAAGCTGTGCATTAATTTGTTTATTATTAAAGTTATTCAGCGCTTCAAACTAGCAGTTGTTGACTTACCTGCAAAAACATCGTTTTGGAAAGACCAATAATCCAATTTTGTTATATCTATCCCTTCCAAATATTCACTTTTTTTTAAAATGTCACTTTTGTTACTTGTATCACATAAAGCAGAATATTAAATTCACTGTTTCGCTTCAGAAACGAAGAAAGGGAATGCAGACATGACATATTAAAGTGTAAAAAACGACTTGCATCAAAATATCAACCTGGTCTGTAACAATAAAAAAAAAAAAACAACAACCGAAAAAAAAAATCGCAGAAAATCCTTGAATGGATGAGTAAAATTATGTAAAAATATATGACAGATCCAGGTGGAAAAAAATGTTTTCATTTTGGTGTACTTAGTACTTTAACAAAATGAGTCAAAAAATTCATATGCTGATAAGAAAACGATTTGCTGATAAGAAAAACTTGCTGATTACGTAGGAGATGAGGCTGATGGTATGTAAGAAACTACGTAAGCTGATAAGAAAGCTCTCTTATAAGAGATGAGCCCGATAAGTAATTTAGAAAACAACGATGATATCGACCACAGCGATTATAATTCTCCTTTTACACGATCCTTAAAACAGGCCGCATTTGGGGCTGAATCAAACTCCCTAGATTTGTTCATTAGCTTACTTGTTTCAAATAAAATCAAGTTGTAAAATGCAATTATCAGGGACGTATCCAGGAATTTTTCGGGGGGGGGGGTGGGGGGTTGGGGTAAAAATGATTTTTTTTTTCGGGAGGGGGGTTACAAAAAACTTAAAAATTCATCAAAAATTTGTTTATACTCATTTTATTACGTTTTTATGAGTCGGACAAACATTTCAGGGGGGTTTAAACCCCACTGGATACGGCCTCGGCTGTATGTTGGGAAATGCTTCGCTAAGATAAACCATGACATTTCATTTCAGAACTAAAACTAATTTAAAATTACATTGAGGGTAATTTTTGAATCATTTACTTTCCCCAAGACTCTTTGAGAGGATGACCTTACCTTGTCCATTTCAAGCTTTTTAAGTTTATGTTGCCAGATTATTTAGACTCGATTGGGCGGTCTTGTCATAACTTCTAGAGCTTGGATAAGAGATCCGAATAATTGACAGAAAACTATAAGCAGACACCAACCCGAAAATCTTAAAAAAAAATTTATATTTTTGGGTTTTTTGCCAGACAGAGATATTCTGTTTTAATGACACCTACATTATCAGAAAGTATGAATTTTCTTTTTTCGATTAAATGGAGCAGAATTTCTTTGTAACGTTGAGGAAAGGGCAGACCCTAAAAATAGGGGGGGGTGTGTATGTTTAAGGGTTTTCCAGCAGGCCTGCTAGAACATTTTCAGAGGTTGTCTTTTCCAGAACTTTAAAAAGAAAATTCTGCCTTTCTGACACCAAAATGAAAACTTTTTTACCACCTGGCTCCATCTTACGTCGATTAGGTCGAAACCCAGGATTTTCTACGATTTTTCTTTTGGTTGTTACAAACCAATTTGATATTTCGATACAAGTCACTTTTTCCACTTGAATGTGTCATGTCTGCATTTCTTTTCTTGGTTTCTGAAGCGAAACAATGAATTCAATATTTCTGCTTTATGTGATACAAGTCAAGTAATAAAAGTGATACTTTTTTAAAATAAAAACTTGGAAGGGATAAATATAACAAAATGGTTTTTCCAAAAAGATGTTTTTGCAAGCAAGTCAACAACCGGTAATCTGAAGCGCTGAATAATTTTAATAACAAAACAAACTAATGCATAGCTTAGATTTTTGGTGATTCCATGATATATATACTTCTTTTCAATTCCTATCTATTAACAGGATGTTAGGGTTAACCTACAGTTTTACATAACCTTACTCATCTAATCACTATTCTTTTACCCAGTTTGCTGCCGATTAATCTCTATGTTGATTTTTTTTTTTTTTTACTTCACACACGTTCTTTATTTTTAAACTTGGCGCTCACAAGTGTAAAAAAAACTAAATTAAGAATTGAAGATTTTCATTAAAAATTGAATTCCTTGTTTAATCCAAATTTTTTAAGACATGTATGGTTGTGTAAATTTCCACTTAACCAGTTTAAAGAATTAAATTCTATTTTTAATGTCCTTGGTATTTTAAGAATTTCCCATGTTATACGACTGAAGAAATCTGATATTATAATGTTTCGAATATTCGAAATGTTCAGTCTCTTCCTTCCTTTATTGCGATTTCCTTTATTGTGATAAAGTGTGCGTGTGTGATAAAGTGTGTGATATAATAGTGATTTCCTTTATTGCTTGGTTCTCACCGAATCCAATGAAAATTCGCATAAGAACCATGCGAATTTCGTATGTGGGTCTTTGTATTCAGTATTAAATGCCTTTCTAGCTTATACATAGTTTGCTTGCAAGACTATTGTTTAGTATTAAGATTCTACATATTTTCCAAAATTGTACATATAGCTATGCAATCTGATAAAATTACGTCACGAAAAAATCAGACTTGATTGCATGCAAGAATTCGAAGTGAGTACGACAAGAACTAGTAAAGATGGCGACATATATGCACCTCAGTGCGGAATTCGCATTACAATTGCAAATTCCGTATTAACTAAGAACCAAGCATAAATAAGTTTCATTTAAAATTACCATTTCTTTCTTCAGGACACTCAATTGCTGGCCCATTAAACTATTTCTTCTTAATGGGGTTGTTGAACTTCCCTCTTCATCAATTACAGAAGAAACTGAAAGACTACCCAGACTGGAGTTTAATTCATCAAAAGAGAAAACAGGAGGTGGATGCGGAGGCCTTCTTCCAGGAGTTCCTTCTCTACTCGGAGTACTTCTTGGACTTGAAGTGGGGGTATTCTGAGCAACTCCATTGAAGCGCATATAATTCACAAGACTTTTGGGGATTGGCGGAAGTGTAGATATTTGGGTTTTATCAGAATCTGTCAAAAGAAAAAGAAACCACGCGAGCATTAATAAACGTGGCCTTCTGCCATGTTTTCAGGAAAGTTTCACCTTCCTTTGTATTTATGGCATGTTTTTTAGCCTTAAGAGGTTTATGACACCACTTCCCCCCAAATGGGACGATAAAAAGGTGGTTGGGTCTTGCCCGCACACTCCTAAAATTTTAAATATTTCTATAATTGCTCATATAATTTCATATATTTTTGGGGTTGTCACTTATTTTTGTTGGCATTTTTTTAAAGTTAAGGCCCCTTCAGCTCCCTACCAGGAAAATATTATGCGTTCGTGTTAAGTATGAAGAATTTATACTTAACTAAAGGTACTAAGTATACATAATTTGAGTATTTAAAAAAATATATATATACCTAACAGTGACTTGTTTTTAAGAGAAGAAGCATTGCAACAAGATCCCATTTAGAGTAATGGGTTACATAATTTTCTATTCTAAGTAGTTATGTTACGTATAACCCTTTCAAACTTAAACAAGTCCTTTTCCGATAGGCAAAAGTAAAAATATAGAAAATCATCAGATTCATCGTCTAAATTCATCACAAACATTTATTCGAAGTTCAAAATGTGGAATACAGATGAAGAATCAAGCTCCAATCCAGCAAGAAAATTTTCCTAGGATAAGTAAGTTTAAAATTGATTGATCCAGAAATTCCATTTCATTGCTGTTATGTTGAATTGTTTGTATTGCAGCATAAATTTACGTAATATAGAATTCTAAGAATAGTTTGAGTCTAATTAGCACTGACTACCCTACAGACAAAATTTGTTCCTTAAGATTACACAACGTAACGTAAAGTCTTGAGTTATGATAGTGCAAAGGCTCTAGAGCATAGTGTAAAAGGACCATAAAACTAAAGTTTTGAAATTAGAAATTTCGAATATCAATTGTGTCATCTAGACGTCCTTTTTCAACTTGTGGTCCCTGGTTCATTTCAATCTCTAAACTCTCCATGGACTGATAAGTTTTCACTATACAATTGAACCAAGCAATTTATTTTGGGGTATTATACTTTTTTTTCTGAATCTTGTGGAAAGTCCCTCCTCCATTCGTATGTTCCTGCGCACAAAGGCAAACTTTTAGACAGTAGTTTCGTCGCTCACCACGTTAAGAATGTCAAGGGGTCAATTAGCTTGTCTACCCCATAGGCAGGAAAGACAAACGTCAGTTGGAAATCTTCAGAAATTGTTCGCAAAATAATTCTAAAAGGAATTCCCTCTAATTAGTTAAAACACCAAAAGAAGAGATAACTTGTGAGAAATAGGTAAATTATGGGGAGGGGTTCTGAAATCATTTGACTTTGGGGAGGGCCAAGACTTCGAGACGATCAAAAGTGCTTGCAAAATAAAAAAAATATTGAATGGGCGAGTCTTCATCTTGAAAATCTTGAATGAGCAAATGTCATTAAAACGTCCGCTCACGAAGGATACGGTTGTTAGAGATCATTCCCTATTTGTAAGTTGGCTTAAACTGAGTACATAAAATGAGATGAGTCTGAACACTACTCCCCGCCTTGAAAGAAAATAATAGTGGCTTGTCTTTGTCTTTTGAATAGACAAAAACATTTTTCCCAAAATTGTCAGACTGCTACTTCTCTTTGTGAGTTCCCATTAGGAACGAAAACAGAAATATAAAAGAAAACAAATCACACAGCCAAAAAACTAAGAAATTCTCGTCATATGTGCCAAAAACCCTCAGTGACGTTTAGCTTCAAAGAAGAAACAATGTCTTCAGAAACATACGTATGAATATGTTTTGTGGGAAGTCAGCATTTTGGGGTTACAAGTTGAAAAAAAATAATGAAGTGAGCGAATTACACTGAAATATGCGTAACCCTAAGCTAACAAGGAATCAGGCCTTAACACAACCTAATCAGGAATTTTCGGCAAAATCATAAAAAAACCTGGAGATTTCCGCAGGGACGCGGGGTTATTAGAGGAAATTTTTGTGCAACTGAATTAATAAGTTGAGAAAGATTTGAAGAATACTCCATACCTATAAAGAATAAAAAAATGGTATCCCGAAAATCCCCTTTTTTATATTTCTATACATTTGTATTTCAAAAGCCCTGATGATATTTACACAAAAAATGTACACAAAATAAGAAAATCACAAACAAACAAATTACAAAGCATACACAAACGGAATACAAAACAAAAAAATAGCTCATCTCTACAAAATAACTTAAGCTTTTTCGTCTTTCTCATTTATCTATATATATACACGGATTCCAGTTATTGTTGTTGGGTTACAACATTGAAGAATGTCAGGAAGTTGCAAATTAATCTCCTGTATTTTCCCCTGAAATCAGAAAGCACTTCCGTAGAAAATGGTCCAAATCTTCATCCTCCCCCTTACTAAGGGGACAAGCATACCTCCTTTCACAAAATCACTCTCTCGTGATTTCTGATATTCAACAGCAAATTCAAGCCCTCTGGAGAGGCAACACTCCCATCCAGATTTGTCAGCTATTTTATCTTACCTTCCTTATTCTAAATAGATATCTCGGTTCTCATTTACAATTTTATTATTCTTAAGCAGATATTTTACAAATCAGTGTGTCAAAGAATAAGCGAAAAACAGTTTGTTTTTTTTTGTTTGTTTTTTTTGTTCTACAAAAAATTGTTTGGACCTAAGGTCATTTTATTATTATGAGAAAAAAATAATTCCTTAAAAAAGAATTAAGACAAAAATTGACGGCAAAGCGATGCCGATGCTTGAAATATGGCTTTATAAACAAGGGTTTCTCCGAATCTATTAAACATAAAATATAATTTTTTCGAAGCAAAATTCCCCTGTGTTATGATATTAGTTTGGCAAAAACTACAGCGCGGGTTATTGGAAGGTTCGCCAGAGGGAGATGGTTTTTTGCGAAGCAGTGGCGTCAATTCCCATAAATTAGGGAGAGGGAAAGCAAAAATGTATTTTTCAAAATCTAAGGGGGAATTTTTGTTTCTGGGGATGAAAAGACCATTTTTCAATAGAAATATCGAAAAATATATGTTTTTCAAAATGTGGGGAGGGGGAAGGCAAAAAATATTGGTGACCTAATGCCATTACCCAATTGTCATCACTATTCCAAAGGAAAGTGTATTGATTCAGCTATAAAACATTTGCATGCGTTTTATGGATTAATCTAGCATGAAAATAACCAAGTTTAAAGGAGTTGGTAGTTGCGGGTAAACTCTTTCCAATCTATATAAACAAATGTCTCACAAGAAGGGGATGATGGCGAACGTATGGGAGATCCACTGCATTATTTGCTGCTCGATCTGACCTACAATTACAGCTTATTCCCATGGCCTGGGCATATGTTTCATGTCTTCAGCATAATTTTTAAAAGGGGGATGGGCATGTAGAGCAGATTACAAGTCAGAAAAGGATATTATTTAATATAGGGGGGGGGGGGGTAATTTTAGCACGTTTCAAGTGCTAAAATTACGGTGCAGATTTCTGCGGACTAGATACTCAGTTCCTTTGGAAACTTTTCAGCAGGAGTCAGCTCCCATGTTAAAAAAATCCAGTCTGTACAGCAGATTTTGACTAAAAAAAGAGGCAGATTATGCTTTGTAGGTTAATATTTTTATTTTCATTATTTTGAGTTTAGATTTTATCCCTTTTCTTTTGTTTTAGATTATTTCTGTTCTTAAAGGTGAAGACACAAGGTTTTTTACTTTCTTTCGGCTGGTCTTTTCTTTCCTTTTCTTTCTATTTCCATTTCTTTCTACTGGCCACAAACTTGTTTTTTTTCAAGATTTTTCTCTCTTTGTCTACTCAGCTAGCTTTTGCTCACATTAACAGATAATTTTCCCAGATCTTCGTAGGTTCATACCATCTTTATCACTTTCCACAAGATTGAAGAAGTGCCACTTCTTTTTTTAAAAATATTTTTTAAAACACCTCTCTTAATAACCCGAAACCAATAAGCCAAATGAGCAGAATCAATAGAATATAAAAAGATAGTAATAGCTTTTGATTTTTTTTTTTTTTTTTTTTAGATTGTAATATTAACACCAAATAGTGTTATTTACAACAATGATTTATTCACCTGTTGACCAAACAGAACTCAAAAATTTACTGAAAGCTTTATTGCAAAATTTAGGATTCAGATTCACAAACCTATTCTTTGAACTTCCATTCTTGGCGACACATCGGACATTGTTGGTTGCTTTGCTGTTGCTGAAGCCATTTCATAATACAGTGCATATGAAAGCAATGAGAACACTGACCCCACACTAAAGGGCAATCATCACCTGGGAATTTGCAGTCAGTACAGCAAGCATCAAATGCCATACGGCAAATGCCACAATTGTCGTCTTTAGCAACCCACTTCCAAGATGCAACAGGAGACCACTCTAAATGAAAGGCATATATAAGCGTTTTTGTATTTAAATTAAAACACAGGTTTGTTAGAAATGGGATGATGCCAAAAATTTTCAAGATTCTGATTCTAATTCAAATACTTTTTTCTGTCTTTTTGTGGCATCAATAACAATTTTGAGACCCTATGTGGTCATACTAACTAATAAAATTTGGCATTAGAGATGCTCCTTATGCTACAGATGATTATCAATCATCTACTGTTTCTGAATTTCTGACTAAAAAACTAACAACAAAAGTTGATTGCATGTAGGAATTTGAAGTTTCTGACCATAAAAAGGGCATTATCTGATCTTGAAGACTTTATTTTTGGCATTTATTGACTTAACTATTTATTACATTTTCTTCATAATGCCAAGCCCAAAATGACTGTTTCTGTCACCAGTAAAATGGCAAAACAAAGAAAAAAATTAATATTCCCAAGTTATATTGTATCATAGCATAGCTTTTTCTTTCATAGCAAAGTGGGCTCTTTATGTATTATTTTTTTTTTTTTCTCACAAAGCCACTTTGTATGGAAGGATTTGTTGTAGAGACTTTGTAAGTGGCATGTTGGATTGGAAATTGAAACTTTTAGTGACCTTTTTAAGAGGCAGAAGTAAATGGAGGGCAATTAGCCTGCCCCCCACACCCCTTTTTTTCCAAAAAAAAACATCCAGTCAAAATTTTGACATAGCCATTTTGTTCAGCATAGTTGAAAGCTCCCCTCTTCTAGCCTTTGGGGCAAAGGTTGTAAGTTATGCAATTTGTCCATTGCTTATATATAGTGTTATAAGGAAAGTGCGGGGGGGGAATGTTTGACCTCTGTGTCCAAAAGGTCGAAGGAATTCAGGTGAAGCTTTCAGCACATGTTGAGAGGAGTGTTGAATTAAATCAAAAACACTATATGCACTTAAGTTGTCAAAGGACGTATTTCAGGAATGGCTTATGGTATTAAATTGGAACTTTCAGGTAATGAGGAGTAGGATGATCATTTAATCAAAGGGCAATAAAGTGTAAATTATGTTCTTGTCCTAAGAAGGCGTGGGGGCATTAACCCTACTCTTCTTTGCAGGGATTTCTGGTTGTTTTGAGTTTGAATTGGTCATTTAATATAATTTTGGTTTGTTTTGGGTTTTAGTTATTTATTGATAGAGCTTTATAGTAGTTTTATGCTTGAAAAATGATTTGACTGCTCTTCTGCTCATCTTTGGTTTAATGTAGCTCTTAAAACGAAACAATAGTAAAAAAAAAGAGAAAAACGAGAATTATACAAGCCAGTGAAAAATATGGACTAAAATGTAAATATTTCGGTCAAGACTTCCGCTTGACCATTCTCAGGGAAAGATATTGACATTGAAATTACAAATAAAAATCCATCGATACTATAAAAAAAATTCCAAACCTAAAAATAAAGCAGGACTAAAATTTGAAGTCCCTCGGTCCATAACAGTGAAAGGGTAACCAGTAGAAAAAATAAAGTACTGACCGGGAACTCAATTTTTTAATTCAGATAGAGCCTTTTTAAAAGCTTATTGTTTTCCAGGTAAAACAGCATCACAGTTTAGGCTAGGTTGCAGAATGTGATTTTTTTTTTTAATATTTAAGTAAAAACAATCAGAATTAATTAGTTCATTATAAATGGGGCTTAAATAGGTTTCTCCCATGTCTCTATTGAGAGCAACCTTTTGGTGAATGTAATTTTTTAACTCAACTGGCTCCCGGAAAACTTTGATGAGGCCTTCAACAGGGGCAATAATGGAGGTGTTATCGAATAAAACAAAATGGTGTGAGTTGTCAAACATATGTTGAGCCAAGGAAGAATCAAATGTCTCAGGCCTTTGGCGTAGCTCCATAGCTTTCTTGATTGAGGACCTCTGTTCCAAAAATCTCTCCCCCAATTGCTGGTGGGTTCTTCCAGCACAGAAACAGCAGCAAAAACATGGAACCCTATAAACACCATTGCCCGAAATAGGGCTCGTTTTATCTTAACCGCTGTTAAAATAGTTCTGGATTTTATTAGAATTTTTGAAGGTAACATGTAAGTTATGTTTTTTAAGAATTCTTTGCAATTTGTCACCTAATTTGGGAAAATAGGGCAAAACAGTAAAAACTTTCTGATCACCCACTAAAGGGATGATATCCGTTGGAGGTTGTGGAGATGATAAATCTTTTTCTGCCTTTTTTCTATTATGGATTCCAGTAAATTGATGGGATATCCATTGCAAAACAAAATGTCTTGCACTGAGGACGGTCAAGCGGAGGTCTTGACCGAAATATTTGCATTTTAGTCCATATTTTTCACTGGCTTGTATAATCCTCGTTTTTCTCTTTTTTTACTATTGTTTCGTTTTATCATGATTAGCCAGTGTGGTCTCAGAAATTATTTAATCTAGCTCTTTACTTTTCTTTGAAAAACTGCTTGGAAAAATCATTATAAATTAATTATATAAAAAGCTTCAATTCCCATAATATTTGCTTACTCTCTTCTAAAGTTATTTTACAAAATAAAAATGAAAAATCACATTTTCCTTGTTTTCCTTCTTGTCAATACTTAATCTCAAGAACTTAAAAGGTAAAGGGGATGTTTAGACTTTTGGTACCAGGAATCATAAGATTTCTGCAATTTTTCCTTTAATATCATATATTATGCATATCATTCACCTATTCTTCTAAGCTATGTCCCTCTCATTCGTCCCCTCCAAGATATTATTCTGTATTTGTGACTGACCATAGCTATGGAAATTTTTAAGATATATCAAAATAATTCAAGATAGTGATCAGGGTAAATTAGAGAAAATGAATTCAGCCAAAAATATAATAGAGCAGAACTGAATAAGATATTACCATAACATCAGTGACAGATGAGAAAAGGGAGCTTTCTTAACTAAGCAAAGAAAACAATTTTACAAAACAAGAAACTGTTCTAGAACTAACAAATAACAGCTAAAGCAGTAGCCTATAAATTAATATTATGCTGAACACTATGTCAAAGTTGCAAATAAGCTTTCTTAAGTAAAATGAACAAAAATGCACAGAAAAAACAACAAAATAGGCATCATCAAATCTTTCCTTATTATTATATTAACCTGTTTCATAGTTAAGCAGCTAATTAAGTAATACAGCAACAAGAAAATTACAACACACAAGTTTTACTATCTAGTCTCCAAGAGTTCAAATATTAGCTTTATTGAGGCAAAAAAAAGATATAGAAAGTAAATTTTCTATTCAAGAACCTTGAAAACTTACTGAATTCCAAGCCTTTAAAAATCACTAAATTCTCTCAATTCTGATTCCAATTCATTGAATCATGTATTTTTTTGTTTTTTTTTCAAATAATAACCAGCCGAAAATCATGAAGGTACTATTAAAAAAATAATATATGCAGAAGATAAACTTCAGAAACAGGAAAAGAGCATACAAAATTGCACCTATTGTAAAGTAAATGAAGCAATCCTCTAACCTCAGCAAACAACAAAAGATAGTGTAAAAAAAAAGTATCCAGCACTGGACTTTACAGTCCCTACTGGCAGCACTGATCTCTGTTTCATGGCCATTCATCTAGGAAGTACAATGGGGGGGTGGGAGTTGGAGGCCAGCCATCCTGTGCTTTTGCACAGCCTTCCTGTAACTTCCCCATATTTCTCCAGGTACCCATTTAGAAGAGGATCAACTCTCACTGAGCTTACAGAGTCACACCACTGACCCCTGTTCCAAACCAAATAACTAGCAATACCAGGGCTCAAGCCCCTGTCCTCACAGACAAAGGATGTCAAGTCTAGTATGCTAATCACTAAGCTTAAACAATATAACATATGCATAAACCATGTTTTTTTCCTAAAAATGTTTGTTATCCTAGTTTTAAATGCTATCTTAAACCCTTTTTATTACATTTAAAGGTTCAACTTTTTACTCTCACAGCACATCAAGTTTTAACAAATTATCCTTGAGTATTTTTTTGTTAGTCAGCATTTACGTTTATACAAGCTATTTGAGATTATTTAGTTGGGCTAGATGAGAGCCTAATGTCTTATTTTTATAAAGCTGAAAAAGTCCTATAAATCCAAATTATAATTATTTGCAACTATATAACAACATTCCAGCCAACACTTGAGGCCATGATACAAAGCACAAAAGAGATGGAATAAAAGCATTGCACAAATCACATTGTTTTCTAGAAAAATAGCCTGTAGAAAGCCTTAGAAGTCTTTAAAAAAAGTTATCAAGTATTCAAGCTTACAATTTCCTCATTATTCTACCTTGCTTGTGGATCCTTTTTGTAGGCTAAATTAATACTCAGCTCTGATGAATAAAATGTTCATAGGATATTCCCATCCAATATGAATTTACAAGTAAATTATGCAAGATTGTCACTACCAAGTTTTGACCTTATGGTATGCTTTTAAAAGTACTTGCAAAGTGCATTTTCAAATCTTCAGTACAATAGAGATAAACTGCAATGAAAGTTGAAAATTTTAACTTTGATTAAATAAAAAATTCACAGTGACATTAATTTTTACAAAGATAGTAGCGTTTTTTCAGATCAATGCAAAAATACATTGCAATTCCCAATTTTGCATCTAGCAAGAACTAAACAAGATGCAGACTGCAAGGAAGCCAAACATTGAGTATGGTTGGATTCAAATTTTTGTCAGCTTGGATGAGAACAAAGCATAATTGTATGCAAAAAAATTGCAGGTGATTGCAATAAAATTGTGCAAAGATACCTTTTGGTTTGGTTCTAAATAGATACAGATTTTGCAATCACAATGCAATTTTCAAACTGATTAACAAAACTGCTGCCATCTTTATAAAATTGTTATTATAATTGGCTTGCAAAAGACAAAATGATTGTTTCTTTTAAAACCCAGATTAAAATTAAACAGATTCTACCATTCAGTAAGAGAAATGCATTAAGGTCATTTACTAAGAACAATTTTATGAGAAATCAATATTGTATCCTTTTAAAATTTTCCAAAATTTATTTGGATATACAGATGGGTGGTTCAGATTGTAGAGTAGGTATCTATTAAATGGTTCATGCACAACATCTAATTTTAGGCAACTAAAATTAAGATAGAATAATTTTTATCTTGAAATTGCACATCTTCAAAACATCAAAGATTTGTTTGAAGGCAGCATGTAGGAATATCCAGTATTACTTCTTTTGTAAGTTTTGGAATCTTTAAAAAATCTTCCCCTTTATAGAGCTCCTTTTCAATTTATAAAGCCTTTGAAAAAATGTGGCTTCCGTAAAATTCTAGTGTAGTGGCTTTTTGATAACTTGGAAAGTTGTTGAGCTAAATGAATTACATTTTCAGGAGTTGTTCTACATCAAAAATTAAAGTTTATGAAGGTAATTTTGACTTCATACCTCTACTCATTCCTTTTCTCTCAGACAATGACTTTTCATAAACTTGGATTTTTTTTTATGAGAATATTATCTCTATTTCCTCCCTAGTTATAGTATAGGAAAGATTCTAGGAAAATCAGTCCAGACTTTGAAGACAAATTCTGATTTGGCTCAGAGCCAAACTCAAACCTCAGGAGCCTCTTTCCCAAAACCTACAAAATCTGTGAATTATGCAACTAGTTTACTTTGAGCTGAGGATTGACCATGTACACTGTTGGCTCAGTATCAGAATACTTGCTGGAGCATCAGTAACCCGCCAGATTGTTGAGATGAGCCAACAGTAAGAGAGTTACTTTTGTGGTGGTTTTTAGTTTTTCCCATGTCCATAAAGAAGCTTAATCAGGAGATAGAGCAATATCTGAACATCAAATTTTGGTAAAACCAGGAAACAACTCTCTAGAAATTTCTCTAGAAATTAATTTCTCTAGAAATTAATGAAATGAAGAGAGCTCCTTTTGGAAATTACTAATGGCTCTATGCTCCAAAGAAAACAGCTCTTTTCAAGTATTCTAGCAAAGGCTGTAAAATATGGGAAGGCTAGGATGACTGTCAATCTCCTGTGTTGGTGAAAATATTAAATGTGTGGTGCTTTTCAATTGTGAATCATCTGTCCATGTGATTGTTGATAAGCTGAGTTTATGGAAATCATTAGTGCATTTAGCAACTAACCTTGTTAGTTGAGAAAATTGTGTATAAAAATGTACAGAAGATTCTTGCACAACACCAAAAGCTATGAAGGACCAAATGCAGCACTGTCAATGACTGAACTATTATAAATTCATATCTAATTAGAATGCTGGATCATGCTCCCTTATCAACCAACTTTTGCCTAGCAAATTCTTTTTTTGGTACTTGTATGATATACTCTAAACCACTCAAATTATTCATTCATTGATACATTGTAAAACTTGTTTGTTTGTTTTTTGTTGTTTTTTTTCTTTCAGCTCAGTGTGAGACAAGACAACAAGTATTTTAAAAAAAAAGTATTAGCATAGGCTAGTGTAAAGTTAGTTTACCTATAAACAATTAATTAATGGAAAGAACAAAAAACAAATAGGCCTATACATATATCTATCAGGGGGGCACTGCATTGTCAGGGTAACAGCTATTAGGTTAAAAAGGAGCATAAATTTTTTAAAATTTATTGCATCTCTCTAGCAGACCTCTCTTATGGCATGTCACTGGGCCCTAGCACAGTGACAAAATTTTGCCATCATTGACCCTGGAGCACAACAGATCCAGTATGGACCTTAATTTGGCTCCGAAATGCGAATTAAGGTAAAATAAGGGATCTAATGGGTACATTTTATGTTCATTTGGTAGCCTATATGGCCTAGGGTTATATAAAGTTAAGTATTTTTTCAGTTATTTTCATAATTCTACAGTGTTTCCTTCTGAGAAGGAATAGTTAATTATGAATTAGCATTATCAGAATTATTTCAAAAGTAGCGAGATAGGCAATATAACAGTCTCGTTCACCTTTAATATGAATTTTGAGTGGCATCACAGTCAGAATCCATCTATTTCTGAATTTGTCTGTGCGAATAGATTATTTGACCGCTAATAAAAAAAAAAGGTAGCGAGAGTAAGGAATTCTCAAATCGGCTGCTAACGCAGTGGGTACACCAGAAACAAATAATTCATATTAACGAAAAAAATCTTCAGTCAAGAATTACCGAACCGAAAAGATTTTGCTGTCATCACAAAATCAATAATTTGGTAATTGTAGGCAAGAATATGAGCTCACAATCAGTAGAACAAATTGGTAATATTGAGCTGACACAACATTGTGAGTTTCTTATAGCATCCGAAATGTTTTCGAATTGCAACAGACAGTTTTCCTTTTCCACATTACTCAATTTCAGTTTCCCTAAGAGGTCTTCAGACCATTAAAATTTATATTAGTCTCCATTTTTTCACCCCTGTCACTACTTTTTTGGCTTTAATAGTTCAGGTAGTAGGCCCAAGGAAAAATATTTGTCTGAAATATAAAATAATAATCTTTCTTTTTTTTTTCTTCCTCTTGGTTGACAAAAGCCATAGAACTAATGGAATCTTTTTATGTTAGGACGTTCTCCGGCTACTGGTTTTTGAATATTGTCGTGTAGCTATTTTGAGTTCTGATAAGAATCTCATTAGTTGTTCAACTTCTTTTCCTCGTAAAATTTTTATTATTTCACACAAAGGTAACGATTTTACTACACGAGTTTCGCAATTACCAATGCTACTGTTACCATTACCATTGAAGCACCAAGCCACCAAGCCACTCATTGAAGCACCACGCCACCAGAACATAAACATGGCTGTGTACGTTCGTCCTCCATCTCGATGTATTCAAAGCTTATTTCTTCCTTCTCTCCCGTGAAGTCCGAATATCTTTAAATCCCTTTTTGCGAACTCTTTCCCTTCCGGTTATTGGCCGACCGGCTTTTGGTTTAGCGCGAAATAGCCCAAACAACTTGACATTGTTTCATGATAGCCTTAGAAAGTCGGAGTGAACCGTAGTTTTTGAAGGGCCTATTGTATGATATACGGCGAATTAAGCGAATAACTTAAATAATCCTACGCAAAAAGCAGGATGTTCGTGTAGGAGCAGAAAAGTACTTACACTCGACCGAAGAAAATAAATGACTAGTTTAAAAGGCATGTAACAGTTTTTAGCGGCCATGATATTGGTGATATTGGTAGATTCCATTGTGCAATTGAAACTTACAAGACTCACTCACTGAATGTACAGTGTCAGGAAAATTGGCGTGAATAACACAGCCTGTATTTTATTTACGTTCAAGAATTCCTTACAAGGAGTTTCAACAAAATTATGTATTCCTGTTTTTCGAAAGAAAGACAGCTTTTTATAAGGCAGGTACACATGATGGGGAAGGGGGAGAAATTGGCAAAACAGGCATGGCCTATAAAAAAAAGTGGAAGAGAAAAGCAAATGTTGAGCGTACAACATCTGCTTTTTATTTAAACAATTGTTTTTTTAAGTTTCATTAATGCTTCAAAAGCAAAATATTTTTTTTAGTTTTAAGCTTGATTTTATATCCAATTCAAGGATTACTCGCTTTAAGATCTATTTATTCATTGATATTATTGCGTACTTGTTGTATGTTTCTTCCTATGATTGTTTATTTAATTTTTGTTCGTTTTGGGTTTCATTTATTCTTTAATAGTAATTTCTGGTCGTTTTGAGTTTGAATTTTAACAGGTATTTGTATCTGCTGAGCTTAATTTTAAAATGGTCTTAACTTTTCTTTGAAAAACTTATTTTTCGGAAAGTTTTTTTTAATTAATTTTAAAAAAGAAGATTGTCCAAACAGTTATTTGTTTACTCTGGGCACCCCCAAAGAGACATATTTTGAATCAATAATGTTTTTATTAATTTTATACAGATTAATTATTCTAAAGATATAACTATCAATATTTGCGACGAAACTAATTAATATGCATATAGATGGCTGTCCATCGATAGACTTCAACCATTTTGCACATCTCCCTCTTCTTCCAAAAATCTCTCATACACATTTGGTAATACTAAGATCTGTCAAATTCCAGATTACAAAACAAAATGAAAAACACGAAGTTTGTCCAAGGTTACCAGATTTCGATGCAGCGCCCTTTGAGGGGAAAGGGAAGGAGGGGGGTAATTCAGCAGACTAGATCACTGTTTGACAAGTATTGTCTGGAGCACCAAAAGAATGACAAATTACAGGAAAATCATAAAATAAACTTCAGATTTTAGGGGGTATTTAGGGGAAGAATATATTTAAAATGTAGCTTTTAAATAGAATTCAATTGAACGGGAATCTC
Source organism: Artemia sp. Qi Xiang Cuo (assembly GCF_049724085.1). NCBI lineage: Eukaryota > Metazoa > Arthropoda > Branchiopoda > Anostraca > Artemiidae > Artemia > Artemia sp. Qi Xiang Cuo. The sequence continues at coordinate 74,469,570 of NC_142800.1, forward strand.
AGGGTTTTAACTCACAGACATTTAGCATTGTTTGACTATAATTGTTGTTTTTTTTTGCCAGAAAATAGTACTTTGTTGTGCTGTGGCCTATTTTGTTACGTAAAAAAGGGCTAGAAACAGTTTCTAAAAGCATTCCTGAAAGATAGTTTCACTGAAATTTGCCTTGTATGAAGATAGAAAGGGCTTTGCGAAGACACTAGAAAGCAAAGCATGTTTTTTTCGCATCCTATTGGGAGTTAAGTAAGGTTGTGTCCTCTCGTCGCTACTTTTCATATTCGTCATTAACTCACATACTGCGAAGGACGCCAAATTTCGACCTGAGAGGGAAGAGAGCTAGATCGAAAGACACTATGTATGTCTAGGTCATTGAAATAGTATATGTGCAATATGTCGGGAACGGCTTGGGGGATGAAGTCGAATTTTCAGGCACTTTTGGGGAAAGTAAGAGGGACTTTGGGGATAAGGAACTTTGAATTTTGTTAAAGGCAAGGGGATTTACTGAAAACAAAATAAATTTAAACATTTTATCTTTTATGATTAAAAAATTGAGGAATAAAAAACTGACGAGGCTTCCAGGAATTAATATCATTATTTATTAAACAGAAAATCTACTTTCATTAGTTCTTTCCCGTAATCCTAATTACTTATTTACTTTCATTTCTTTTTTTTTGCCGACGGTATAAAGATAAAACCCCACTGTCCAAAACACATATCGTTCACAAAAAGCCATAAGTGACACCCACGCCATTTAAAAGGTTTAAGAATGAGGAAGGGAGGGGCGCTACTCTTATTCATCAACCTTAATTTGTCTTGTGATAAATATTTTTTTTTTTTGCTGTTGATGATATAACAAATCAAACACGCCGCTTGGAATACAGACAGTATCCAGTAGAGTTCAGAAGTACACCTTATTGGCCCACCACGGACGTCATTGCCGTTCTAAAGACTCTTAGATTAGGTGAGGGAGAAAAGAAGCCAAATTGGTCTAAATGTAAATAATTTAAATGTCTAAATGTAAATACCAAGAAAAGGAAATGCATGGATACCAGCCTACCACAGACGTACCCTTGAGCGTTATGTATGGAGAGTTACATGCTCCTTTATTTAGATTTTTTGTCCCCTCCCCCTAGATTTCCAAAAATACCATTTTTGTTTAGTTTCATTGAAAAAATTGTAAAAAGTTACGTTTTTCCAGGCCAGACAACCTTTTGTATAAGCTGGAAGTCTGTCTCTCCAGATTGTCTGAACTCATCATACTGATTATAAAACTTAATGATTATGAAGCTCAAGGAATAAATCAATAAATTAGAATAAATCGCATGATTTATACAGTGTACTATAAAAAAATGATAAAATTCCAAATTGATCAGCTAGAAGGCATCTTTAGCATGACCGCATTATTTAAATTTTACGATTATTGCATAATTCTATTTTTCTTTATATGAGAACATTTTACGAATCTCCGTTTTGTTACGCAGTACAGTTTTGTTTTTTATCGTGTTGGATTTATTTTTTGCTCATCACAAAGGTAACAGGTATTCAAATAGCTTCCTTTATGAAATATGGCGACCACTATTTTTGTTAAAAAATCTAAACAAGTCAGTTAGTCTTTCTAGGAAATTTAATTCTTGTAAAACCAAGCTAAGGATTGTCAGATAAAGTTTCTAGCTTTTTTCTATTGGATGCTTTAATATGAATATTGTTTTTGCCGTATCTTAGATCCTTTAAATAGTCTCTATCTTATGAGCTTCTGCTATTAAATAACAGTAAACTGTATTATATTTTACAGTTATATCATTCTCATTTTAAACCTAGATTGTGGCTTTTACGGCTTTTGTGCCTTTTTGAATACGGCCTTTTGGATCTTTACTGCCTAAACGTTATTTCAGTTCAATTTACGAGATTTACGACAATTTACGACATCATGTAATTCAAATAAAAAAACAATATATTTCTTTGTATATAGTCAGCTTCTCATAGGAAAACAATAGTTGTCAGTGGACTAAAAATTTTGTTTTCCCGTGTTTTCACCTATGGTGAACATAAAGAAACAGTCATTAGGCCCGTTATTTTGCACTAAGATCTTACATCTAAGATCTAACATATTTCTGCAAAGATTTCCGTTCTTTTAACTCATCTTTGTTCTAAGATCTTACAGCTCACTGATGTTAGAAAAAGTTGGAAAGACGCCATCTTTCTTCCATATAGAACAATGATGAGAGGACTTTGATGATATACTCATCATTGTTCTCAGACCGCTGATCAGAGCGGAATGATAAAAGACGTTTGCAAAAGAATGGCATAAGATGTAAGATCTTAGTGCTAAAATTTCACTTTTAAGCGTTCTTTCAAAAGATGTAAGATCTTAGCACATAGATAAGTAAAAGAACGGCCCTATTGTTTTTTGCTTTAGAGCCATCTATTCTATTTACCAACATACCCAAAGGCTACATACCAAGGTTACTTTTTACCAGAGAATTATACGGCTGATGTGGAAATTATAGAATGTTGAGATTCCTGCTGAATTGCTCTGTCTTTTTTAAATTCACTGGAGAATTGCATATCTAAAAGGGTGGTTTTTCTAATTTGTTTTGGTAAGCCGCCTAAGACCTCTTTGATCTAGTCAATTTGATTCTGGGAATACGCCCCTGAACAGATGAATACTAAACTGAAGAGTTAAAAATTTTACAATATAGAAGATAGATGGAATAATTTTAGGAAAATAGTTTGTGAAGTTGCAGATTGTGTCTTCGGGAAAAAAGTTGGAAATGCAGCTAGGAATATTAATAACAATGCTGTATGTTTAATAGAGAGGAGGAGGGGCTTGTAGAAGAAACTATTTGAGTGATATATGAAAATAAGAGGAATGTCAAGAAAATGGAGAAAGCATTAAAATATGAACTAAGGAGGTGTGAAGTGGAGATCGCGGATAAAATTGCCAAAGACCTGGAAGATGCAGCCAGACTGCATAACAGTAAAATATTGCGCTGGAATGTTAATAAATTGAGAACGAATAGTCAATCTAGACCTGTACCAGTTAAAGATTGGAACTGGGTCACAATTAGTCATAAGGAAAGAGTTTAAAAAATATCAGCCGAACATTTTTAGAACGTACTAAACCGTCATAGAGATACAGGAAATGATATAGAAAAGAATGAAAAAGTTTGTGGCACTTTGCATGCGACTTACTTACTTAATCCTCGTGCTGGGGTTGCGTTGACAGAGTCGTCAGCCTTCTCCACTTGGGATGGCCAGCAGAAAAGGCTTCTGCATCTGACAGCGAAATTCCAGCCTGATCCTGGAATTTCTCGAGACTGTCGTTCCAACGGAACTTGGGCCTTCCTCTTGGACGTTTCAAGCCAATACTGATTGGTTCAAAGTCATAAAGGATCCGAGTCGAAATGTCGGCATGCAGCCACAAAAGATATCCAAACCAGCGAAGTGTCTGGTAGGCAGCCTGGCGTGACAAGGGTGACTTGGAAGTCAAACTTCGCAAGCGGTCATTGCTGACAAAGTCTGAGCATTGGGTTCCCTTAATTCTCTGAAGCCACTTAGATTGAAGAGTGTCGAGACGGCACTGAACAGCTGCAGTTGTAGGTCAAGTCTGAACTTCGTACAGAAGGATCGAATAGACTGAGGCTCCAATGGCTTTCGTTTTAATTTTTGGAAAAGGGGAATCACCTAGTAATTTTAGGAAACATCTAATTAAACCCCTCATTAAGAAAGGTGACAAGAGTGAGTGTAGCTCTTATGGATGCATTAGCTTGTTTTCTTTAGGAAGCAAGTCACTTAGTATGAGAATACTTTTTAGACTTAGAAATGCTGTAGACACAGTTTTAAGAGAAGAATGGTGTGGTTTTAGGAAGGGGAGAGGAAGCTTCAACCAAATTTTCCCTCTTAGAGTAATAATTGAGAAGTGCCTGAGTCGCTGAACCCCCTTAGTCTTAATTTTTATAGATTATGCCCAAGCGTTTGACTCAGCTGATAGTTGAGCTACAACGAAGGTGCTATCCTTGCATGGTATACCAGATAACTACATTAAAGTGATTAGTACAATTGCAATGTACGAGAATAACATTGGTGTGGTTAAAGTAGTAAATGAGGTTAGTAGTTGGTTTCGTACTAAATGAGGAGCTAAGCAGGGTTGTGTCCTATCCCTATCTATATGGATCATTTCGAAGGACTTTGTCTTAAGGAGCAGAGCAAAGGCAGTGGAAGAACACGGAATCAATTAGGGAAGTAAAACACTCCTAAACTCAGATTAAGCTGATGATTTAAGCATTCTGGATCAAAATGTTAGCAAAATTTTTAGAGGTTTTGCGAGTTTAGTGTGCAAGAGTAGGCTTGAACCGGTCCGGTCAAACTTTGATCATCTTTTCTGATCAAACTTTGATCATCTTTTCAGGCAAAAATTTCATCAAAGTGATCAAAGACTTGAAAGCCTAATTTTATGTAGTTTTTATTTCTTACAGCTCGATTTCAAAAGACCATTACACAGGGAAGTTTTATCTCTAGTCTTTATTAAGCCTTTTTATGATTTTGATTGTAAAGTTTGAAGTCTTGAACAAAAGTGTTTTAAGAATAAAAAAGTGCAATCACCCACACACCTTAGAATTAACTTTAGAATCAATGGTAATTGAACTAAGGTCTAATATAAGATCCCAAATATATTTTGTAAAAGAAATAGGCTAAAATTTTTTTTGTATTTATCAATTTATGTGAGCCCTTCAGATACTTAGTCGGTTGTTTACCTAACTCATTGGGCTCAGTCTAAGTTTGCTAGAGGACAAATTATATTTCTATTATTATATTATATTATATAACTGTTTTTATATTGTGTTATATAATTATATTATATAACTGTTAGAAAATCATACTTTATCAGAAATACGCTTTTAAAGAATCCACAATAAAGAATTATTAAGTTAACAAAAGGCAATTTAACAGTTTTGACAAGTTTTAGCAGGTACCTGTGCATTTTATGGTACAAACCGCTATATACTGTAAATTAAACTATTATATATTCATTCTATTTTATTATATTTCATTAGCATCAACCAAACTTGATTTAGTGGTGTGTTGACATGTGTTGGTGTGTTGGACACATGTCGTCATCTGCTGGGCGCCACGATGAGTCTGGGTGCGGATTGAACGTGCAACAAGTACAAGTAAGTACAAGTACCATAAAATGCACAAGTACCACTTTAGCATTGAGTGATTTTTTTGACGTAACACTGAATAATGAAAACAAAAAAAATAAATAAAACTTAAAAGAATGTAATAAAATTAATTATCTGTCTAAGACATTGTTAAACATAAAATTCGATTTTTTTAGTTCACAATTTACTTTCAATTATACTCTTACATTTTATAATTATAGTGGTTATCATGTTTGTATACCCTATACACGGAAACTGGGGAGGGCGAGGCAAATAGTGGATTGAAATGGACCCACTTATCTCCCAAGTCTAAACTGAGGAAATATTGAAAAACCACACTAAAAAACGAAAAACAAAAATCCAAACTCTTAACCATAAAAGTAGTAACCATCTTTTGAATTTGGGTGAAGCTATAGCAATTTGAAATATCATATGGAATTTGGGTGAAGCTATAGCAATTTGAAATATCATATGGAATTTGCTTGAAGCTATATACTTTGCTATTCTACAGGGGCATTACACCTTTGCCAAGAGATTTACGCAATTTAAGGGCAAGTTTTTCTGACATAGATTTCTAGTTCATGATATACAAGTTTTTTTTTAGGTTAAATCCGTGGTCATTCATCTGTAAGTTGATTAGTAGGTTTTTTTTTTAAACTTGGCTAATAGGTTTTTAAACCTATTACTACGAACGCTACATGCATTCTATTTTTGGAACTAGGAGCGAGATTGTGTGATGCTATCAGACTGGTTTCGTTTCATGGGTTCATTAATAGAAGGACTAATGTTTTTGAAAAGGGTAATTACTTCTTTAGTTTACGAGAATTTGCGATTTTTTTGCGAAAAGATATTTGCGTAAAGGTATTTCGATGGTTAAGAATGCCTAACGGGTAATTAAAGAATGAGGAATGGTATGCTATAATTAGAATGATTTTAAGTTGAAAAATTGTGACGTAAAAATAACTCAGTTATTTGCTTGCGTGTATAGGAATTCCCATGTTATTTGCTTGCTTGTATTTTGTGTTAAAATAAGTAGTTTTTGTATCTTTTAAAAGAGCTTTAAGGGTTTTGAGAGACTTAGTTGCCTAATTCCATGTGGTTTTCCTTTATTTGGTGGTCATTAAAAACGAAATTTTTGTGTTAAATAAGTAGTTTTTGTATCTTTTAAAAAAGCTTTAAGGGGTTTGAGAGACTCAGTTCCCTAATTTCGTGTGGTTTTCCTTTATTTATTGGTCATTTGTTGTATCTATTAAAAGAACTTTACAGGGTATGAGAGACTCAGTTGCCTAATTCCGTGTGATTTTTCTTTACTTGATGGTCATTAAAAACGTAATTTTTGTGTTAAATAAGTAGTTTTTGTATATTTTAAAAGAGCTTTAAGGGGTTTGAGAGACTCAGTTGCCTGATTCAATGTGGTTTTTTTTTACTTTGTTTTCAATAAAAACTATACTTTGTGGTAATTGTTTGTATATTTTAAAAGATCTTTAAAGGGTTTGAGAGACTCAGTTGCCTAATTCCGTGTGATTTTTCTTTACTTGATGGTCATTAAAAACGAAATTTTTGTGTGTTAAATCAGTAGTTTTTGTATCTTTTAAAAGACCTTTACGGGGATTGAGAGACTCAGTTGCCGGATTCCGTTTGGTTTTTCTTTACTTGGTGGTCATTAAAAACGAAACTTGTTGGTGATTTGTTGTATCTTTTAAAATATCTTTACAGGGATTGAGAGACTCAGTTGCCTAATTCCGTGTGATTTTTATTTACTTGTTGGTCATTAAAGACGAAATTTTTGTGTTATATAAGGAGTATTTGTATCTTTTAAATGAACTTTAAGGGGTTTGAGAGACTCAGTTGCCTGACTCCGTGTGGTTTTTCTTTACTTGGTGGTAATTAAAAACGAAATTTTTGTGTTAAATAAGTAGTTTTTGTATCTTTTAAAAGAGCTTTAAGGGGATTGAGAGACTCAGTTGCCGGATTCCATGTGGTTTTTCTTTTCTTAGTAGGCATTAAAAAAGAAATTTTTGTGTTAAATAAGTAATTTTTGTATCTTTTAAAAGAGCTTTACGGGGATTGAGAGACTCAGTTGCCGGATTCTGTGTGGTTTTTCTTTACTTGGTGGTCATTAAAAACGAAATTTGTGTGTTAAATAAGTAGTTTTTGTATCTTTTAAAAGAGCTTTACAGGGTTTGAGAGACTAAGTTGCCTAATTCCGTGTGATTTTTCTTTACTTGATGGTCATTAAAAACGAAATTTTTGTGTTAAATAAGTAGTTTTTGTATCTTTTAAAAGAGCATTAAGGGGTTTGAGAGACTCAGTTGCCTGATTCCGCGTGGTTTTTCTTTACCTGGTGGTCATTTTTTGTATCTTTTAAAAGTGCGTTACAGGGTTTTAGATACTCAGTTGCCTAATTCAGTGTGTTTGTTCTTTACTTGTTGGTCATTAAAAACGTAATTTTTGTGTTAAATAAGTTGTTTTTGTATCTTTTATATGAGCTTTATGGGGTTTGAGAGACTCAGTTGCCTGATTCCGAGTGTTTTTTGTTTACTTTGTTGTCGTAAAAAACAAAATTTTTGTGTTAAATAAGTAGTTTTTTTATATTTTAAAAGAGCTTTACGGGGATTGAGAGACTCAGTTGCCTTATTCTGTGTGGTTTTTCTTTACTTGTTGGTCATTAAAAACGAAATTTTTGTGTTAAATAAGTAGTTTTTGTATCTTTTAAAAGAGCTTTAGCGGGATTGAGAGACTCAGTTGCCGGATTCCGTGTGGTTTTTCTTTATTTTGTAGTAATTAAAAACGAAATTTTTGTGTTAAATAAGTAGTTTTTGTATATTTTAAAATATTTTTACTGGGATTGAGAGACTCAGTTGCCAAATTCCGTGTGCTTTTTCTTTACTTGGTCGTCGTTAAAAACGAAATTTTTGTGTTAAATAAGTAGTTTTTGTATCTTTTAAAAGAGCTTTACGGGGATTGAGAGACTCAGTTGCTGGATTCCATGTGGTTTTTATTTTCTTGGTGTTCATTTTTTGTATCTTTTTTAATAGATGTACTGATTTTGAGAGTCTCAGGTGCCGTATTCCTTTTGTTTTTCCTGTTCTTTTTGTTCATTAAAAACGAAATTTTTGTGTTAAATAAGTAGTTTTTGTATCTTTGAAAAGAGCTTGATGGGGTTTGAGAGACTCAGTTGCCTGATTCCGTGTGGTTTTTCTTTACTTGGTGGTCATGCGTTGTATCTTTTAAAAGAGCTTTACAGAGTTTGAGAGACTCAGTTGCCTAATTCCGTGTGGTTTTCCTTTACTTGGTGGTCATTAAAAACGAAATTTTTGTGTTAAATCAGTAGTTTTTGTATCTTTTAAAGGAGCTTTACCGGGATTGAGAGACTCTGTTGCCTTATTCCATGTGTTTTTTCTTTACTTGGTGGTCATTAAAAACTAAATTTTTTTGTTAAATAATTATTTTTGTATCTTTTAAAAGAGCTTTACGGGGATTGAGAGACTCAGTTGCCGGATTCCATGTGGTTTTTCTTTAATTTGTGGTCATTAAAAACGAAATTTTTGTGTTAAATCAGTAGTTTTTGTATCTTTTAAAAGAGCTTTAAGGGGTTTGAGAGACTCAGTTGCCTGATTCCGTGTGGTTTTTTCTTTAGTTGTTGGTCATTTTTTTTATATTTTAAAAGAGCTTTACAGTGTTTGAGAGACTAAGTTGCCTAATTCCGTGTGGTTTTCCTTTACTTGGTGGTCATTAAAAACGAAATTTTTGTGTTAAATCAGTAGTTTTTGTATCTTTTAAAAGAGCTTTAAGGGGTTTGAGATACTCAGTTGCCTGATTCCGTGTGGTTTTTATTTACTTGGTGTTCATTTGTTGTATTTTTTAAAAGAGCTTTACAGCGTTTGAGAGACTCAGTTGCCTAATTCCGTGTGATTTTTTCTTTACTTGATGGTCATTAAAAACGAATTTTTTGTGTTAAATAAGTAGTTTTTGTATCTTTTAAAAGAGCTTTAAGGGGTTTGAGAGACTCAGTTGCCTGATTCCGTGTGGTTTTTCTTTACTTGGTGGTCATTAAAAACGAAATTTTTGTGTTAAATAAGTAGTTTTTGTATCTTTTAAAAGAGCTTTACGGGGATTGAGAGACTCAGTTGCCGGATTCCATGTGGTTTTTCTTTACTTTGTTGTCATTAAAAACTAAATTTTTGTGTTAAATAAGTAGTTTTTGTATCTTTTAAAAGAACTTTACTGGGATTGAGAGACTCAGTTTTACCTTGTCACAGTTACATTTTCTTGATTTTTCAAAGTTCATTTTGAATTTCTTTCGTTGAAATGCAAGAGTTGGAATATTTCAGTAGTGTTTGTTTGTGGTTTACCTTGTCACAGTTACATTTTCTTGATTTTTCAAAGTTCATTTTGAATTTCTTTCGCTGAAATGCAAGAGTTGAAATATTTCAGTAGTGTTTGGTTGTGGTTTACCTTGTCACAGTTACATTTTCTTGATTTTTCAAAGTTCATTTTGAATTTCTTTCACTGAAATGCAAGAGTTGGAATATTTCAGTAGTGTTTGGTTGTGGTTTACCTTGTCACAGTTACATTTTCTTGATTTTTCAAAGTTCATTTTGAATTTCTTTCGCTGAAATGCAAGAGTTGGAATATTTCAGTAGTGTTTGGTTGTGGTTTACCTTGTCACAGTTACATTTTCTTGATTTTTCAAAGTTCATTTTGAATTTCTTTCGTTGAAATGCAAGAGTTGGAATATTTCAGTAGTGTTTGGTTGTGGTTTACCTTGTCACAGTTACATTTTCTTGATTTTTCAAAGTTCATTTTGAATTTCTTTCGTTGAAATGCAAGAGTTGGAATATTTCAGTAGTGTTTGGTTGTGGTTTACCTTGTCACAGTTACATTTTCTTGATTTTTCAAAGTTCATTTTGAATTTCTTTCGCTTTATTGCAAGAGTTGGTATATTTCAGTAGTGTTTGGTTGTGGTTTACCTTGTCACAGTTACATTTTCTTGATTTTTCAAAGTTCATTTTTAATTTCTTTCATTGAAATGTAAGAGTTGGAATATTTCATTAGTGTTTGGTTGTGGTGTACCATGTCACAGTTACATTTTCTAGATTTTTCAAAGTTCATTTTGAATTTCTTTCGCTGAAATGCAAGAGTTGGAATATTTCAGTAGTGTTTGGTTGTGGTTTACCATGTCACAGTTACATTTTCTTGATTTTTTAAAAGTTTATTTTGAATATATTTCGTTTAAATGCAAGAGTTGGAATATTTCAGTAGTGTTTGGTTGTGGTTTACCTTGTCACAGTTACATTTTTCTGATTTTTCAAAGTTCATTTTGAGGTTGTGGTTTACCTTGTCACAGTTACATTTTCTTGATTTTTCAAAGTTCATTTTGAATTTCTTTCGCTGAAATGCAAGAGTTGGAATATTTCAGTGTCACAGTTACATTTTCTTGATTTTTCAAAGTTCATTTTGAATTTCTTTCCTTGAAATACAAGAGTTGGAATATTTCAGTAGAGTTTGGTTGTGGTTTACCTTGTCCCAGTTTCATTTTCTTGATTTCCCAAATTTCATTGTGAATTTATTTCGTTGAAATGCAAGAGTTTGAATATTTCAGTAGTGTTTGTTTATGATTTACCGTGTCACAGTTACATTTTCTTGATTTTTCAAGTTCATTTTGAATTTCTTTCGTTGAAATGCAAGAGTTGGAATATTTCAGTAGTGTTTGGTTGTGGTTTACCTTGTCACAGTTACATTTTCTTGATTTTTCAAAGTTCATTTTGAATATCTTTCATTGAAATGCAAGAGTTGGAATAGTTCAGTAGTGTTTGGCTGTGGTTTAACTTTTCACAGTTAGTTTTTCTTGATTTTTGAATGTTAATTTTGAATTTCTTTCTTTGAAATGCAAGAGTTGGAATATTTCAGTAGTGTTTGGTTGTGGTTTACATTGTCACAGTTACATTCTCTTGATTTTTCAACGTTCATTTTGAATTTCTTTCGTTGAAATGAAAGAGTTGGAATATTTCAGTAGTGTTTGGTTGTGGTTTACCTTGTCACAGTTACATTTTCTTGATTTTTCAAAGTTCATTTTGAATTTCTTTCGTTGAAATGCAAGAGTTGGAATATTTCAGTAGTGTTTGGTTGTGGTTTACCTTGTCACAGTTACATTTTCTTGATTTTTCAAAGTTCATTTTGAATTTCTTTCGTTGAAATGCAAGAGTTGGAATATTTCAGTAGTGTTTGGTTGTGGTTTACCTTGTCACAGTTACATTTTCTTGATTTTTCAAAGTTCATTTTGAATTTCTTTCGTTGAAATGCAAGAGTTGGAATATTTCAGTAGTGTTTGGTTGTGGTTTACCTTGTCACAGTTACATTTTCTTGATTTTTCAAAGTTCATTTTGAATTTCTTTCGTTGAAATGCAAGAGTTGGAATATTTCAGTAGTGTTTGGTTGTGGTTTACCTTGTCACAGTTACATTTTCTTGATTTTTCAAAGTTCATTTTGAATTTCTTTCGTTGAAATGCAAGAGTTGGAATATTTCAGTAGTGTTTGCTTGTGGTTTACCTTGTCACAGTTACATTTTCTTGATTTTTCAAAGTTCATTTTGAATCATTCAAGAAACGTGATTAAACACGTTTTTAAACTACATGCTATTTGCATGCCTTTCCTTGACACCTTTCCAAACGAGCGGGGATTCCCCGCTGGTTCCTCCACAGTGCAAAAAAGTGAGCAGTACGAAAACTCCACGTTTTCAACCAGACTGGTTTTTTAGACAACACACCCACAGAGATGACACACACACATAGAGACGAGACACGCACAGACACGACACTCAACCAGAGTCATAGTGAGAGAGATATCCAAAAAGTTGGGTTGATCTAGGTTCACTTAGAGTGGCGCACCACTCTAAGTGAACCTAGATCAACCCAACTTTTTGGATATCTCTGGATATAACTTCTTCTCGGGATCTCTGGATATAACTGGATATAACTTTTTGGATATAACTGTGACACTGAAATATTCCAACTCTTGCATTTCAGCGAAAGAAATTCAAAATGAACTTTGAAAAATCAAGAAAATGTAACTGTGACAAGGTAAACCACAACCTCAAAATGAACTTTGAAAAATCAATAAAATGTAACTGTGACAATTTAAAACACAACCAAACAATACTGAAATATTCCAACTCTTTCATTTCAAAGAAATATATTAAAAAAGAACTTTTGAAAAATCAAGAAAATGTAACTGTGACAATGTAAACCACAACCAAACACTACTGAAATATTCCAACTCTTGCATTTCAACGAAAGAAATTCAAAATGAACTTTGAAAAATCAAGAAAATGTAACTGTGACAAGGTAAACCACAACCAAACACTACTGAAATATTCCAACTCTTGCATTTCAACGAAAGAAATTCAAAATGAACTTTGAAAAATCAAGAAAATGTAACTGTGACAAGGTAAACCACAACCAAACACTACTGAAATATTCCAACTCTTGCATTTCAACGAAAGAAATTCAAAATGAACTTTGAAAAATCAAGAAAATGTAACTGTGACAAGGTAAACCACAACCAAACACTACTGAAATATTCCAACTCTTGCATTTCAACGAAAGAAATTCAAAATGAACTTTGAAAAATCAAGAAAATGTAACTGTGACAAGGTAAACCACGAGCAAACACCACCGGAATATTCCAACTCTTTCATTTCAACGAAAGAAATTCAAAATGAACTTTGAAAAATCAAGAAAATGTAACTGTGACAAGGTAAATCATAAGCAAACACTACTGAAATATTCCAACTCTTGCATTTCAACGAAAGAAATTAAAAAATCAAATATTATAAAAATATAAAATGTACATGAGACAAGTCAAACCACAACCAAACACTACTGAAATATTCCAACTCTTGCATTTCAAAGAAAGAAATTCATAATGAACTTTGAAAAATCAAGAAAATGTAACTGTGACAAGGTAAACCACAACCAAACTCTACTGAAATATTCCAAATATTGCATTTCAACGAAAGAAATTCAAAATGAACTTTGAAAAATCATGAAAATGTAACTGTGACAAGGTAAACCATAACCAAACACTACTGAAATATTCCAACTCTTGCATTTCAACGAAAGAAATTCAACATTAACTTTGAAAAATCAAGAAAATGTAACTCTGACAAGGTAAAACACAACCAAACACTACTGAAATAATCCAACTCTTGCACTTCAACGAATTAAATTCAAATGAACTTTGAAAAATCAAGAAAATGTAACTGTGACGCTGAAATATTCCAACTCTTGCATTTCAGCGAAAGAAATTCAAAATGAACTTTTGAAAAATCAAGAAAATGTAACTTTGACAAGGTAAACCACAACCAAACACTACTGAAATATTCCAACTCTTGCATTTCAGCGAAAGAAATTCAAAATGAACTTTGAAAAATCAAGAGAATGTAACTGTGACAAGGTAAACCACAACCATATACTACTGAAATATTCCAACTCTTGCATTTCAACCAAAGATATTCAAAATGAACTTTTGAAAAATCAAAAAAATGTAACTGTGACAAGGTAAACCACAACCAAACACTACTGAAATATTCCAACTCTTGTATTTTAGTGAAAGAAATTCAAAATGAACTTTGAAAAATCAAGAAAATGTAACTGTGACAAGGTAAATCACAACCAAACAGAACTGAAATATTCCAACTCTCGCATTTCAACGAAAGAAATTCAAAATGAACTTTGAAAAATCAAGAAAATGTAACTGTGACAAGGTAAACCACAACCAAACACTACTGAAATATTCCAACTCTTGCATTTCAACGAAAGAAATTCAAAATGGACTTTTGAAAAATCAAGAGAATTTAACTGTGACAAGGTAAAACAAAACCAAACGCTAATTTAATATTACAAATATTTCATTTAATATTAATAAATTCAAAATTAAATTTTTAAAAATCAAGAAATTTTAAATGTTACAAGGTAAAACACAGCAAAAAACTGCTGAAATATTCCAACTCTTCCATTTCAACGAAAGAAATTCAAAATGAACTTTGAAAAATCAAGAAAATGTAACTGTGACAAGGTAAACCACAACCAAACACTACTGAAATATTCCAACTCTTGCATTTCAACTAAAGAAATTCAAAATGAACTTGGAAATATAAAGAAAATGTAACTGTGACTAGGTAAAACACAACCAATCCCTCCTGACCTAGTCAAACTCTTGAATTTCATCGAAAGAAATTCAAAATGAACTTTGAAAAATCAAGAAAATGTAACTGTGACAAGGTAAACCACAACCAAACACTACTGAAATATTCCAACTCTTGCATTTCAACGAAAGAAATTCAAAATGAACTTTGAAAAATCAAGAAAATGTAACTGTGACAAGGTAAACCACAACCAAACACTACTGAAATATTCCAACTCTTGCATTTCAGCGAAAGAAATTCAAAATGAACTTTGAAAAATCAAGAAAATGTAACTGTGACAAGGTAAACCACAACCAAACACTACTGAAATATTCCAACTCTTGCATTTCAACGAAAGAAATTCAAAATGAACTTTGAAAAATCAAGAAAATGTAACTGTGACAAGGTAAACCACAACCAAACACTACTGAAATATTCCAACTCTTGCATTTCAGCGAAAGAAATTCAAAATGAACTTTGAAAAATCAAGAAAATGTAACTGTGACAAGGTAAACCACAACCAAACACTACTGAAATATTCCAACTCTTGTATTTCAACGAAAGAAATTCAAAATGAACTTTGAAAAATCAAGAAAATGTAACTGTGACAAGGTAAACCACAACCAAACACTACTGAAATATTCCAACTCTTGCGTTTCAGCGAAAGAAATTCAAAATGAACTTTGAAAAATCAAGAAAATGTAACTGTGACAAGGTAAACCACAACCAAACACTACTGAAATATTCCAACTCTTGCATTTCAACGAAAGAAATTCAAAATGAACTTTGAAAAATCAAGAAAATGTAACTGTGACAAGGTAAACCACAACCAAACACTACTGAAATATTCCAACTCTTGCATTTCAGCGAAAGAAATTCAAAATGAACTTTGAAAAATCAAGAAAATGTAACTGTGAGAATGTAAATCACAAACGAGCACTACTGAACTATTCCAACTCTTGCATTTCAGCGAAAGAAATTCAAAATAATCTTTGAAAAATCAAGAAAATGTAACCGTGACAAGGTAAACCACAACCAAACACTACTGAAATATTCCAACTCTTGCATTTCAGCGAAAGAACTTCAAAATGAACATTGAAAAATCAAGAACATGTAACTGTGACACCGTCACCCACACCAAAACACACCTGTACTATACCGACTCTTGCCTGTCATCGAAAGAAATTCAAAATGAACTTTGAAAAATCAAGAAAATGTAACTGTGACAAGGTAAAACTGAGTCTCTCAATCCCCGTAAAGCTCTTTTAAAAGATACAAAAACTACTTATTTAACACAAAAATTTCTTTTTTAATGACCACCAAGTAAACAAAAAACACCTGGAATCCTGCAACTGTGTCTCTAATTCCCATTAAAGATATTTTAAAATATAATCTTAATACTTTTTTATCTAATTATTTTATTTTATATTTACAACCATGTTAATTAAAATAACACGGATTTAGGTAACTGAGTCTCTCAATCCCCTGAAAGCTCTTTTAAAACATACAAAAACTACTTATTTAACACAAAAATTTTGTTTTTAATGACCGTCAAGTAAAGAAAAATCACACGGAATTAGGCAACTGAGTCTCTCAAACCCTGTAAAGCTCTTTTAAAAGATACAACAAATGACCCCCAAGTAAAGAAAAACCACGCGGAATCAGGCAACTGAATCTCTCAATCCCCTTAAAGCTCTTTTAAAAGATACAAAAACTACTGATTTAACACAAAAATTTCGTTTTTAATGACCACAAAGTAAAGTAAAACCACACGTAATTAGGCAACTGAGTCTCTCAAACTCTGTAAAGATATTTTAAAAGATACAAAAAATGACCACCAAGTAAAGAAAAAACCACACGGAATCAGGCAACTGAGTCTCTCAAACCCCTTAAAGCTCTTTTAAAAGATACAAAAACTAGTGATTTAACACAAAAATTTTGTTTTTAATGACCACCCAGTAAAGAAAAATCACATGGAATCCGGCAACTGAGTCTCTCAATCCCCGTAAAGCTCTTTTAAAAGATACAAAAACTACTTATTTAACACAAAAATTTTTTTTTTAATGACCCCAAAGTAAAGAAAAACCACACGGAATGAGGCAACTGAGTCTCTCAAACCCTGTAAAGCTCTTTTAAAAGATACAAAAACTACTGATTTAACACAAAAATTTCCTTTTTAATGACCACCAAGTAAAGTAAAACCACACGGAATTAGTCAACTGAGTCTCTCAAACTCTGTAAAGCTCTTTTAAAAGATACAACAAATGACCACCAAGTAAAGAAAAACCACAAGGAATCCAGCAACTGAGTCTCTCAAACCCCGTAAAGCTATTTTAAAAGAAACAAAAACTACTTATTTAACACAAAAATTTCGTTTTTAATGACCATCAAGTAAAGAAAAATCACATGAAATCCGGCAACTGAGTTTCTCCATCCCCGTAAAGCTCTTTTAAAATATACAATAACTACTTAATTAACACAAAAATTTCGTTTTTAATGACCAACCCGTAAAGAAAAACCACAGGGAATCAGGCAACTGAGTCTCTCAATCCCCTTAAAGCTCTTTTAAAAGATAAAAAAACTACTTAGTTAACAAAAAAATTTATTTTTTAATTAACACAAATTTAATAAAAACAACACGGAATCATTCAACTGAGTCTCTCAATCCCCTTAAAGATCTTTTAAAAGATACAAAAAATAATTATTTAACACAAAAATTTCGTTTTTAATGACCATCAAGTAAAGAAAAAATCACACTGAATTAGGCAACTGAGTCTCTCAAACCCTGTAAAGCTCTTTTAAAATATACAACAAATGACCCTCAAGTAAAGAAAAAACACGCGGACTCAGGCACCTGAGTCTCTCAAACACCTAAAAGCTCTTTTAAAAGATACAAAAATTACTGATTTAACACAAAAATTTAGTTTTTAATGACCACCAATTAAAGGAAAAACACAAAGAATTAGTCAACTGAGTCTCTCAAACTATGTAAAGTTATTTTAAAAGGTACAACAAATGACCACCAAGTAAAAAAAAAACACACGGAATCAGGCAACTGAGTCTCTCAATCCTCGTAAAGCTCTTTTAAAAGATACAAAAACTATTGATTTAACACAAAAATTTTGTTTTTAATGACCACCCAGTAAAGAAAAATCACATGGAATCCGGCAACTGAGTCTCTCAATCCCCGTAAAGCTCTTTTAAAAGATACAAAAACTACTTATTTAACACAAAAATTTTGTTTTTAATGACCACCAATTAAATAAAAACCACACGGAATTAGGCAACTGAGTCTCTCAAACCCTGTAAAGCTCTTTTAAAAGATAAAAAAACTACTTATTTAACACATAATTTTGTTTTTTAATGACCACAAATTAAAGGAAAACCACACATAATTAGGAAACTGAGTCTCTCAAACCATTTTATGCTATATTAAATTATACAACAAATGACAATCAATGAAAGAAAAACCACAAGTAATCCAGCAACTGAGTCTCTCAATCCCTGTAAAGTTCTTTTAAAAGATACAAAAACAACTTATTGAACAAAAACATTTCATTTTTATTGACCACCAAGTAAAGAAAAACCACACGGAATCCGGCAACTGAGTCTCTCAATCCCCGTAAAGCTCTTTTAAAAGATAAAAAAACTACTTATTTAACACAAAAATTTATTTTTTAATGACAACCAATAAAAGAAAAACCACAAGGAATCAGGCAACTGAGTCTCTCAATCCCCTTAAAGCTCTTTTAAAAGATACAAAAACTAATTATTTAACAAAAAAATTTATTTTTTAATGACCATCAATTAAAGAAACAACACACTTAATCATGCAACTTAGTCTCTCAAACCCATTACAGCTCCTTTAAAAGATATAAAAACTACTAATTTAAAAAAAAAATTTCTTTTTTAATGACCATCAAGTAAAGAAAAATCACACGGAATTAGTCAACTGAGTCTCTCAAACCCTTTAAAGCACTTTTAAAAGATACAAAAAATTACCAGCAAGTAAAGAAAAACCACACGAAATCAGGCAACTGAGTCTCTCAAACCCCTGAAAGCTCTTTTAAAAGATACAAAAATTACTGATTTAAAACAAAAATTTCGTTTTTAATGACCACCAAGTAAAGAAAAAACACACGGAATTAGGCAACTGAGTCTCTCAAACCCTGTAAAGCTCTTTTAAAAGGTACAACAAATGACCACCAAGTAAAGAAAAGACCACACGGAATCAGGCAACTGAGTCTCTCAAACCCCTTAAAGCTCTTTTAAAAGATACAAAAACTACTGATTTAACACAAAAATTTCGTTTTTAATGACCACCAAGTAAAGAAAAACCACATGGAATCCGGCAACTGAGTCTCTCAATCCCCGTAAAGCTCTTTTAAAAGATACAAAAACTACATATTTAACACAAAAATTTCGTTTTTAATGACCACCAATTAAAGAAACACCACACGGAATTAGGCAACTGAGTCTCTCAAACCCTGTAAAGCTATTTTAATAGATACAAAAACTACTGATTTAACACAAAAATTTCGTTTTTAATGACCACCAAGTAAAGGAAAACCACACGGAATTAGGCAACTGAGTCTCTCAAACTCTGTAAAACTCTTTTAAAAGATACAACAAATGACCACCAAGTAAAGGAAAACCACACGGAATTAGGCAACTGAGTCTCTCAAACTCTGTAAAGCTCTTTTAAAAGATACAACAAATGACCACCAAGTAAAGAAAAACCACATGGAATCCAGCAACTGAGTCTCTCAATCCCCTTAAAGATATTTTAAAAGATAAAAAAAAAAATAAATAAACAAAACACTTATTATTGTATTTAACATCAAGAAAAGAAAAAACACACGGAATCAGGCAACTGAGTCTCTCAATCCCCGAAAAGCTCTTTTAAAAGATACAAAAACTACTTATTTAACACAAAAATTTCGTTTTTAATGACCGCCAGGTAAAGAAAAACCACACGGAATCAGGCAACTGAGTCTCTCAAACCCCGTAAAGCTCTTTTAAAAAATAGAAAAACTACTTATTTAACACAAAAATTTCGTTTTTAACGACCACCAAGTAAAGAAAAAGCACACGGAATCAGGCAACTGAGTCTCACAAACTCTGTAAAGCTCTTTTAAAATATACAACAAATGACCACCAAGTAAAGAAAAACCACACGGAATCAGGCAACTGAGTCTCTCAAACCCCTTAAAGCTCTTTTAAAATATACAACAACTACTTATTTAAAACAAAAATTTCGTTTTTAATAACAAACAATTATAGTAAAAACACAATTAATTAGTCAACTTAGTCTCTCAATATCTGTAAAGCTATTTTAAAAGGTACAACAAATGACCACCAATTAAAGAAAAGACCACACGGAATCAGGCAACTGAGTCTCTCAAACCCCTTAAAGCTCTTTTAAAAGATACAAAAACTAGTGATTTAACACAAAAATTTCGTTTTTAATGACCACCAAGTAAAGAAAAACCAAAAGGAATCCGGCAACTGAGTCTCTCAAACCCCTTAAAACTCTTTTAATAGATACAAAATCTAATTATATAACACACAAATTTCGTTTTTAATTACCACCAAGTAAAGAAAAACTACACGGAATTAGGCAACTGAGTTTCTCAAACCCTGTAAATCTATTTTAAAAGATACAAAACTACTTATTTAACACAAAAATATTGTTTTTAATTACCACCAAGTAAATGAAAACCATAAGGAATTAGGCAACTGAGTCTCTCAAACTCTGTAAAGCTCTTTTAAAAGATACAACACATGATCACCAAGTAAAGAAAAACCACACGGAATCAGGCAACAGAGTCTCTCAAACCCCTTAAAGCTCTTTTAAAAGATACAAAAACTACTGATTTAACACAAAAATTTCGTTTTTAATGACCATCAAGTAAAGTAAAACCACACGGAATTAGGCAACTGAGTCTTTCAAACACTGTAAAGCTCTTTTAAAAGATACAACAAATGACCACCAAGTAAAGAAAAACCACATGGAATCCGGCAACTGAGTCTCTCAAACCCCTTAAAGGTCTTTTAAAAGATACAAAAACTACTTTTTTAACAAAAAAAGTTCGTTTTTATTTAAAACCAAGAATAGAAACACTACATTGAATAAGTAATCAGAGTATCTCACAACACTTAGAGATATTTTATAATATACAAAAACTACTGATTTAACACAAAAATTTCTTTTTTAATGACCACAAAGTAAAGAAAAACCACATGGAATCAGGCAACTGAGTCTCTCAAACCCCTTAAAGCTCTTTTAAAAGATACAAAAACTACTTATTTAACACAAAAATTTCGTTTTTAATGACCATCAAGTAAAGAAAAATCACACGGAATTAGGCAACTGAGTCTCTCAAACCCTGTAAAGCTCTTTTAAAAAATACAACAAATGACCGCCAAGTAAAGAAAAACCACCCGGAATCAGGCAACTGAGTCTCTCAAACCCCTTACAGCTCTTTTAAAAGATACAAAAACTACTGATTTAACACAAAAATTTCGTTTTTAATGACCACCAAGTAAAGGAAAACCACACGGAATTAGGCAACTGAGTCTCTCAAACCCTGTAAAGCTCTTTTAAAAGGTATAAAAACTACTTATTTAACACAAAAATTTCGTTTTTAATGACCACCAAGTAAAGAAAAACCACACGGAATCCGGCAACTGAGTCTCTCAATCCCCATAAAGCTCTTTTAAAAGATACAAAAACTACTTATTTAACACAAAAATTTCGTTTTTAATGACCACCAAGTGAAGAAAAATCACACGGAATCAGGCAACTGAGTCTCTCAAACCCCATAAACCTCTTTTAAATTATAAAAACACTACTTATTTAACACAAAAATTTCGTTTTTAATGACCATCAAGTAAAGAAAAATCACACGGAATTAGGCAACTGAGTCTCTCAAACCCTGTAAAGCTCTTTTAAAAGATACAACAAATGACCACAAAGTTTCGTTTTTAATGACAACCAAGTAAAGAAAAACCACATGGAATCCGGCAACTGAGTCTCTCAATCCCCGTAAAGCTCTTTTAAAAGATACAAAAACTAATAATTTAACACAAAATTTTAGTTTTTAATGACCACCAATTAAAGAAAAATCACACGGAATTAGGCAACTGAGTCTCTCAAACCCTGTAAAGCTCTTTTAAAAGATACAACAAATGACCACCAATTAAAGAAAAACCACATGGAATCAGGCAACTGAGTCTCTCAAACCCCTTAAAGCTCTTTTAAAAGATACAAAAACTACTGATTTAACACAAAAATTTCCTTTTTAATGACCACCAAGTAAAGGAAAACCACACGGAATTAGGCAACTGAGTCTCTCAAACCCTTAAAGCTCTTTTAAAAGATACAAAAACTACTTATTTTAACACAAAATACAAGCAAGCAAATAACATGGGAATTCCTATACACGCAAGCAAATAACTGAGTTATTTATACGTCACAATTTTTCAACTTAAAATCATTCTAATTATAGTATCCCATTCCTCATTCTTTAATTACCCGTGAGGCATTCTTAACCATCGCAATACCTTTACGCAAATATCTTTTCGCAAAAAATTCGCAAATCTCGTAAACTAAAGAAGTAATTACCCTTTTCAAAAACATTAGTCCTTCTATTAATGAACCCATGAAACGAAACCAGTCTGATAGCATCACGCAATCTCGCTCCTAGTTCCAAAAATAGAATGCATGTAGCGTTCGTAGTAATAGGTTTAAAAACCTATTAGCCAAGTTAAAAAAAAAAAACCTACTAATCAACTTACAGATGAATGACCACGGATTTAACCTTAAAAAAAAAACTTGTATATCATGAGCTAGAAATCTATGTCAGAAAAACTTGTCCTTAAATTGCGTAAATCTCTTGGCAAAGGTGTAATGCCCCTGTAGAATAGCAAAGTATATAGCTTCAAGCAAATTCCATATGATATTTCAAATTGCTATAGCTTCACCCAAATTCCATATGATATTTCAAATTGCTATAGCTTCACCCAAATTCAAAAGATGGTTACTACTCATAAAACGCAATTACTTTTTTCAAGCTTCAGCCGTAAAGACTCCACACACTATGTCGAACTCGCATCCTCCTTAACGCAGTTCATGCGTCTTCAGCATTTAGAAAAGTTATAGTTGTTACAAGCATACACGTAGTTTTAATTATTCAAAGGCGATGAAATTACAAGATATAAATTATGCGAGGGAACGAAAAAGCTGTAAAGTTATCGACTTGCGGATGTACCAACTATAGTTAACAATGAGTTTTTTTTTTTTTTTTTTTTTTTTTTACAATGATTTTTTTTACAAAGAATTGAACTATTCGATCAAGTAGGTATAACATTACAAGATATTCCTAAATAGACATTCAACAAAACAAGAGACATAACATTTCTTGGGTTTGAATGATACTGCTGCTGCGACACGGGTATACACGCAAAAAGATGTGGGGGAGGGGTTTTGGGCCTGTGTACACCAAAATTCCAAGATAGCTCTGGTTCTGACATATAAGATTCTCCGTATGTTTCGCCTATTTTTTTATTCTCCTAAGTCGTACCTCCCAGTGGCACAGATTGATGGAAATTCGGGGGGGGGGGCAAATATATCTTTCAAATCTGGGGGGGTCAATTTTGCTTTGTTTTTCGTTTTCCCAATAAAAACACTGAAAAGGGGTATTTTTCAATGAAAATACCAAAAAAGGGTGTTTTCAAAGTTTGAGGAGAGGGGGATGTAAGAGTGGAATGACCAATCACCTAATCGGCACCACCGTTGCCTCACTCCCAAAAAACCCTTCAAACTAGTTATCCTTCCTGTGACGAGGATAACTTTGTACTTTGCCAGAAACAGTTTTGCAACAATAAGCGAATTGTGTGGAAAATTAATAACGGGCAAAGTTCCTTTTCCATAGAAATTTTCTCTTTGTTCACCAAGGCTAAGTATTTCATATGTGCTTGAGTGTAATAGGAAGTGTAGATAAAAGATTTATTTTGCAACAAAAGATTTTCAAGCATATTTGCTTTCAATAAAATATCGTCATATCCTCAATGTTGGCCTACAAACATCAATCCATCAGTCAATAATTTAACATCACAGTTAAGAAAAATCAGTATATAGTCTCAATGACCACGACCTTTTGTCAACCTCTGTTTCCTCCAGTTCTCCTGTGTAAATATTGAATGGACATACAAAAGCAGTTAACTGTGGCTATCATACAGTTAGTCACGGCTGCTGGAGTCCGGTGACCTGTTACATCCGGGTTAAACCACAAACAGGCAAAAATTACTAAATTTGGTATAACAGCCATTTGTGGTTTGTGTCTCAGATTCGTTTTCGAAGCTTGCTTGATACTGCCTTGGCCGGATGTGGGTTCGCTTATTTCGGCCAACCAAATTCAATTTTTCCCGAAAGTAATAATTAAATAGATATTATTTCAATGAACGAGGTGTTGAGAGTAAAAAATCACTGAGCATCTCTTCATCTTAAAAATCTTGTATACCTTATTGGAAAGACCAAACAAAAGCTATTAAAAGTTTTATAAATTTTAACAGGTTCAATGAACCTGCTTAGCCGTATTAATTCGCATTCTGTGAAATAAACAGATTCGGAGCAAATTGAATTTGTCCATTTGCTCATGATAGTGAAAAGTAACACCGGAATACTGGATCTACCCATTCAAAGCATAAACTGGAAAAATACCTACAATGACTCAAGTCATTAATAGCGGATTTGTGCATGTTTTTTAGATTTGAATTTTGTTTTTTAGTAAAAGATGGCATACAGTGTAGTCTTTTCATTTTATTATGTATTTTCTTTGTCAGTATGATAATTCAAAACTGAAAACTTGCCAAAATCCACGGTCAATTTTCTCAAAATTTACAAGATTTCCCAAAATCAATGATACTACTCAGAAAGAGCATAGCCAATTTCACAATCTGAACGAAAATTCCAATTAATAAGTAGAATATTCATATCGCACATGGGTAAATACATAACTATGCTCTTCGACAGGGAGAGGTAATCCAAAACAAAATTTGACTTGAAGGACACACCTGTTGGAACATACAAAAAAACGGGCACCTCAAACTAAAATGTTTAGTTCAGTAGATAACGATTCGATTAATAGTCAGATTGTTGAAGAAAAATTCCCTTAAAATTTGGATTTTCAAGTCCGATCCGCCTCACGAACTGATTGCGAATTTTACAGGCAAATCGTCAATTGGCCCTGGTGTCTCTTTGAAATTACACATTTGTTCCAACCTTAATAAATTAATTCATCTGAAAGGCTCTTCCTACTGATTAAAAACCCAAATTTTGATTTAAAAATTCGTCAAAAAAGCTGTAGATTTTTATAGTTCATTCTCATTGTTGCTTATATTCAGTAGATGACGGTACGAAACGTGTTTAAAAATCTATTATTACTGCTGCTATTGCTACTACTACAACTAACAATTCATTGTGGTACCAAACCACCCGAGGCCAACATAGCAGCATACACTCCTCTTCCACCCCGATCTATTTGAGGCTTCACTCTCTACCCCCTCCCATGAAGTTCCAGTTTGATTGGTCAGCTAAACATAATCGAGTCATCAGAAACGAATTTAATTCTGACATACCATGCATAAACCAGCGTTATAGGCTCACTTATCCTAATGCGGGGATCCCACGAGGTCAATAAAGTTGATAAAGCTGGCCACAAAGTTAATAAACCGTTTGTCTCGCATGACTTTGTTGACTTTATTGCTGTCGGAAAAAAAAGTTGAACTGTATTTAACTTTTTCAAGAAAGTCCACAAAGTTCAACCAATAGCAGAAGACGTGTGGAAAATTTCAAATAAATAACATACAAATTAGTGTCTACAAGTATAATAGTGTATACTTTTTAAATATTTTGCTTGATAAAAGAAACAAAAAAATATGTTTTTATATTATTAAAAGGAGAAAATGCTTAAAAAGATGGTTTTCTCAGCTCCATGTCCGACTATTTCAGTTACTTTCTATGAAAAATTACTGTAAAGTCAAAAAGGTGAAATCCTTGTGTGAGTTGGACGAAATTTATGGTTCGCACTTTCACCAAAAAGTTTATTAACTTTATTGACGCCGTGGGAGCACCGCGTTATGTGTAACCACTATAACACGATATATACCTTTCACACGCCGCAAAATTACTCCCATTGCCAAGAAATAAAAACAAGGAACTTTTATGAACCAAGGGGTGTAGCCCGAATTCCATCCCAGAAGGGCCATCCCTTCCAGAAGGGATTCCATCCCAGAAGGGCTCCAGCCATTTCGAGGGGTCCGACATGAAAATTTTGGTTGTAGACTTTTATAACAAAAAACATGAATTTATATGGAATAAACATATTTAGGCGAGGGGATAAAAAAAAAAAAAAAAAACTCCTTGGCTTTGCTACTAAAAAGAAAAGGAGATATTAATGCCCTATGCTACTGTGTTAAAAGTACCCTTTATTTCCGTTAGTTTATTTTTGTGACGTATTTTCTAAGGCCAATAATATTATTCCATAAGCTTATGTCAGAATAGGATGGCTAATAACCACGCTTTTTTTATTTGTTGCTGTACCTGCGTGCTTTTACCGTGTTAAATTCTGACCCAGAAAAAAGAATAGATTTATGTGAAATTTAAGCTAGTGAAAAGACAGAAAAGTTTTCGAGTCACAGCATTCTTTACAAGTAGACTATCTTTTTGTCTGTAACACCACCGTATGAAGCTTGCCTTAATAGCAAACATAATTCAAGGTAATTTCAAGAGGTTTTCTGTTTATAAAAGCAACCACTATTTAAAGAGAAAAGTAAAATTCAAACTATTATGATAATGCTTACGTAGAGAGTTTATTTTAATAATTGATTTTAATAGCAACGAAGACCACACTGTATCCCCATAACACAAATAACAAAAGGTAAAACAACAAGGAACTATTTTAAGACAGTGAATTTTTTTCCAAATGAGTGTTTCAGCTCCACATCTAAGAGCCGTTATCAGCAAAGCACAGAAAAATATAAGCTAAAACTTAAAATAAATACATGACCACTAAAAAAGACGAAAAAAAAAGTCCCAGCATCATCACTCAAAGGAAGTTCACAACCAGGACTGAAAAACATACACGACAATTGCCTTGTTTCGTGGAAGTTTTTCAGCCCTGGTTTAATTTCATTTGAGTAATGATGCTGGAACTGTTTTTTTTTTTTAAGTTTTTGTCATCACGTATTTCATTTTAAGATGTGGCGTAATTTCAGCAGAGGTAAAAACTTGGGTCTGGGGGCGGGGGAGGGGGAAAGCAAACCGAGGTCTGGGAGGGGCAGTTGCCCCCCTGCCACGCCACAAATTACGCCCCTGATTTTAAGCCTTTTTTATATGTATCTGTCCGTTGCTGATGATGGCTCTTAGATATAAAGCCGAAATATTCATATAAAAAAAAATGTCACAATAATTTCTCGTTCTTTTACCTTTGGTTATACTCGGAGCTTATTTTCGGATGTATAGGAAACGACAAGGGTTTTTCCGTTTACACAACCAAAATCCTCGCTTTATTATCTTAAGCTAAACACCTTGACAAATACGCTTTTTTCCTATGACGTTAAAGACAAATTTTCCTGCAATGGATAAACATTTCCGATGGAATAGTTTTTTTTTCTTTTTTTTTCATTCATATATCATGCGTCAAATCAAGACTTGATTACATCAAAATTGGGTTCACAACGGCTTGCTTTACATTTAAACTTCTAATTTTCCTGTGTAAAATTTCTTAAAAAATAATGATCCCACAAATAAGTAGCCTACTCGTTCTGTAAATGACCAAAATTTATTAGTTAATCAAAGTTTCCAATCCTCATTTTTAAAAGAAATTCCCATTGGAGCACGAGCACTCTCAAGGGGGAGGACTGGGCACTTACTTCCCCTTAAGAGACCAAAAATATAAAAGCCCATCAAATAGAAAAAATAGCAGTTGTCTGGGAAATATTTTTTCAAATCTTTAACCCCCTTCCCCGAAATTTCTTTTGTAGGTGTAAAACCTCTTAACAAACTTTCAGCAGATGCCCATGCTTAAGTGTGAATCGCACGAATTGACTATAAAAAGCTGAAAAAAAATTGCATTTACAAGGCCATATCCACGAAGGGGGGGGGGGGGCGACCAGGTTTGAGCCCCCGGCCAAAATTTCGGTCCAACTCATAAAATCGTAACGAAAATGCATTTAAGCAAATTTTGGTACCCCATTTCCGACAAAGTATCCCTACCCCCCCCCCCCACAGAGCAAAAATCCTGGATACACCCTTGTGCATCTAATTAGTAATAGATGATTTATAGAAGAAGATTTCACCATTTCCGTGCTCAGTTTGGGCATAAACTGAGCACAGACTGAGCACGGATAAGCAACTGAGATAAGAAAAACACGATAGTGTCCTATGCGTTTTCTTCAGCCGTGTGATTCGTCTTAGATGCAAGGACCTTCTTCGTCAATGATCTATTTTTGTGGAATTGATTGAATTTACATCTGAGTCACTTCTGAGTCACTCTGATTGAAGTTATATCTGAGTAACATCTGAGTCACTTGCATGCCTCTGAATCTCTTTAATTATGACCGACTTGATTATTTTTTGCAATGCCAGTTAACCTGATAAAGCAATTGACGTATAGCCTAAAGTAATTGTATTTTCCTAACTGTTGATTGTCTTTGTTTCCAAGTATTAATTAAAAAAAAAACTTTCCGAAAAATAGGTTTTTCAAAGAAAAGTAAAGGCCATTTTAAACTAAAGTTCAGCAGATACAAATACCTTTTAACATTCAAACTCAAAACAACCAGAAATTACTATTAAAGAATAAATGAAACCCAAAACGAGCAGAAATTAAACAAACAATCATAGCAAAAACATACAACAAGTAATAATATAAATGAATAAATAGATCTTAAAGCGAGTAATGCTTAGATTGAATATGAATATCAAGCTTTAAACGAAAATAAATATTTTCCTATTGAAGTATAAATGAAAATTAAAACGACCAGAAATTAAATAAACAATCAATGCAAACAAAAAGTGCCAATGACGAAGTAGGTTTTAGATTTTTACAGTAAGAGAAGGAGATCATACCCAAACTCTTCTTTGTGGCGAGTTTTGTTCGTTTCAAGCTTGATTTGCATATTCAATTTAAGTTTCACTCCTTTTAAGATTTATTTATTAATTTACATTAATATCTATTGTTTGCATTGATTGTTTATTTAATTTCTGTTCGTTTTTAGTTTCATTTATACTTCAATAGGAAAATATTTTTTTTTCGTTTTAAGCTTGATATTCATATTCAATCTAAACATTACTCGCTTTAAGATCTATTTATTCATTTATATTATTACTTGTTGTATGTTTTTGCTATGATTGTTTATTTAATTTCTTTTCATTTTGGGTTTAATTTATTCTTTAATAGTAATTTCTGGTCGTTTTGAGTTTGAATTTTAAAATGTATTTGTATCTGCTGAGTTTAAGTTCAAAATGAACTTTACTTTTATTTAAAAAACTTATTTTTCGGAAAGTTTTTTTTTAATTAAATTTTGTTCGTTTTTGATTGCAAAAAAATTCAAGTTTTTTAAAATTCCTTATTTCAAAATCAAACCTAAAAAAAAAAATCAAATATTCATCAAAGTAACAAAACTGATATCAAAGTAGCAGTATCAAAGTGAAAAAATGGGTTTGTGTCAACCTCTGAGTGTTTATTATCTGGTGTTTGTACTATTTTTATCAAAATTGCTATATCAAAATTTTTATCGGATGGGTTTGGGGAAAAAGGGCGTGGGGGGACTAGATTAAGGTTCGGTCTCTTTTGACTCTTTAAAAGTGAGCTAGAACTTTCTGTTTTCAACCAAATGAGCCCTCTCTGCATTTTATACGAGTTTTCCTTCTATAAGAACCATATATATCCCCAAAGTATAACTTACAACGCCTATCACTGGATCCTGGGGGGTTGTGTCGACCCTGAAGTTTTCATATCTGAGGGTTGGACTATTTTTAAAACAATGGTCTCCCGACATTTATTCGGTTGGGCTTAATTATGGTACAAGCCCCCCGGCACGGGGGGCGGAAGAGACCAGTTGCCGTTCGATCTTTTATCTCTCTGAGACACTGAATTGCGACTTTTACTTCCCATTTAAATGAACCATCTCTGAAGTTTATACGAGCATACCTTTCATAAGAACCATATATTCACCTAGAGCAATACTTACAACGCCTGCCCCGGCCCTGGGGGGGTGTCGACACAAGAGCTTTTCTTATCTGATCTTTGAACTATTTTTAACGGAATGACCATACGTAAAGGAGTTTTTGTTCTATGATCTTTGAACTATTTTTAACAAAATGGCTACCTCAAATTATTTATCAGATATATTTGGGCAAAAAGGGCTTGGGCGGGAAGTTGCCCTCTGATCACTTTTGACCCTTAAAAACGGCACTAGAACTCTCGATTTCCAATCGAATGAGTCCCCTTTGAAGTTTATAGGACGACCCCTTCTATATGAAATGTCTCTGGGAAAGGAATAAATGGAGTGTGGGGGAGGGAGACTAGCTGCCCTCCAATCACTTTTGACTCTTAAAAAGTGAATTAAATCTTTCAATTTCTAATAAACTGAGCCCTCTAGGAAGTTTATACGAGGATCCCTTCACTGAAAACCATATATGCCCACAGTGATTAACTTTCAAGGCTAATCCCCGGGCCCGGGGGGGATTTGTCGACACCAGTGTTTCTTGTTATCAGAACTTTTAACTGTTTTTAGAAAATGTCTATCTCAAAATTTTTATCTGATGCATCTAGGGCGTGGAATAGGGGGGGCTCGTTGCCCTCCGATCTCTCTTGACTCTTAAAAAGTGAACAAGAACTTACATTTTCAAATCAAATGAGCCCTCTCCTAAGTTTATGAGAGTATCCCTTCCCTAAGAACTATATATACCCCTAGAGCATTACTCATAACGCCTGCCTCCAGGCCCTGGCGAGTTCCGTCGACACAGGAATTTTTTAAAACTATTTTTGAACTATTTTAACTTTGAACTATTTTTAATGAAATGGCTATTATAAAATTTTTTATCGGATCGGCTTGTGGAAAAAAGGGTGTGGGGGGGGGGCTAGTTGCCCTCGGATGTAATTGAACTAGAACTTTCAATTTCCAATCAAATGAGCCCCCTCTGGAGTTTATACGAGCATCTCTTTCATAAGAACCATATACGCCCCCAGGACAACACTTACAACGCCTATCCCCCGGGCTCTGGGGGGCGTTTTTGTTATCTGATTTTTGAACAATTTCCAAAACACTGGTTATCTGAAAATTCTTAGCGGACGGATTTGGGGAAAAAGAGTATGGGGGTGGGGCTTAGTTTAACTCTCTTGACT
Source organism: Artemia sp. Qi Xiang Cuo (assembly GCF_049724085.1). Classification (NCBI taxonomy): domain Eukaryota; kingdom Metazoa; phylum Arthropoda; class Branchiopoda; order Anostraca; family Artemiidae; genus Artemia; species Artemia sp. Qi Xiang Cuo. The sequence continues at coordinate 74,500,328 of NC_142800.1, forward strand.
CTTAAAAAGTGAACTAGAACTTTCAATTTCCAATCAAATGAGCCCTCTATGAAGTTTATACGAGCATCCCTTTCATAAGAACCATACACGCCCTTAGGACATAACTTAGAACGGCTTCTCCTGTGCCCAGGGGGGTTCTATTGACACCGGATTTTTCTTATCTGACCTTTGAACCATTTTTAACAAGATGTCTATCTCAAAATTTTCATAAGATGGGTTTTGAAAAAGAAAAAGTGGGGGGGGGGGGCTAGCTGCCCTCGGATCTCTTTTGACTATTAAAAAGTGAGCTCGAACTTTCAATATCCAATCAAATGAGCCCCCTCTGAAGTTAGTACGAGCATCCCTTTCATACGAACAATATATGCCCTAGGGCATAACAAAAACTCGACACCTAAGATTTTGTTATCTGACTTTTGAGAAATTTCTAACCTAATGGCTATCTCAAAATTTTTATTGGATGCATTTTGGGAAGAAGGGGTGTGGGGGGGGGGGGGGGCTAGTTGCTTTCCAATCTCTTTTGACTCTAAAAAACTTAACTAGAACTTTCAATTTCCAATCAAATGAGCCATCTATGAATTTTTTACGAGTATCTCTTCAATAAGAACCATATACTCCCCCAGGGCATAACTTACAACACTTGCCCTCGGGCCCTGGGGGGCTGTGTTGAACCCTGTGTTTTCGTTATATGGTCTTTGAACTATTTAGAAAAAGCTATCTCAAAGTTTTTATCGGATGGGTTTGCGGAAAAACGGGGGCGGAGGGGGGGGGGCTACGTGCCCTCCAATCTCTTTCGACTCTTAAAAAGTGAGCTAGAACTTTCAATTTCAAATCAAATGATCACTCTTTGAAGTTAATACGAACATCCCTTCCATAAGACCAATATATGCCCCCAGGGCATAACTTACAACGCCTACCCCCGGGCTCTGGTGGGTTGTGTCAACGTTGGAATTTTCTTTATATGATCTTTGAACTATTTTTAACAAAATAGTTATCATATAATTTTTATTGGATGCATTTGGGAAAAAAGGGTTGGGGGGGAGCTGGTTACCCTTCAATATCTTTTGACGCTTAAAAAGTGAACTGGAACTTTCAGTTTCCAATCAAATGAGCTCTTTGAAGTTTATACGAGCATTCCTTCCATAAGAACCATATATGCCCCCAGGGCATAACTTATAACCCTTGCCCCTGAAGACTATGGGAGGAATGTCCTGCTCAAACATGTAATTTCCAGAACGTTCAACTACGTTGAACAAAATGGTTATATCAAAATTTTGATTGGATGTGTTTGGGGAAATGGTGGGTTAGGAAGGGGTGTTAGTTGCGTTAGAGCAACTTTCGACTATTAAAAAGGGAACTAGCCATTTAAATTTCCAATCGCATGAGCCCTTTCTGAAGTTTCTACGACACCCTTGTCTATACAAAACCTTATATACCCCCAAGGCATAACTTACAACCCTTGCCCTGAGGGCTGGGGGGAGTTGTCATCCTCAAAGACCTAATTTTCAGAACTTAAAACTATGTTTAATAAACTTGCTGTCTCAAAATTTTGATTGGATGTGTGTGGGGAAACGGTGGGCGTGAGAAGAGGGTTGGTTGCCGTCTAATCACTTTCAACTATTAAAAAGGGCACTAGCCCTTTGAATTTCCAATCAAATGAGCCTTATTTGAAGTTTCTACGAACACCTTCTATAAAAACCTTATATGCCCCCAGGGTATAACTTAAAACTTTAGCCTTGAGGGTTGTGGGGGAGTGTCCTCCTCAAAAACATATTTTCAATCTGGAAATCAACTACGCTGAACAAAATGATCATCTCAAAATTTTGATTGGATGTGTTTGGGGGAATGATGGGCGTGGGAGGGAGGCTAGCTGTCCTCCAATCACTTTCGACTATTAAAAAGGGCATTAGCCCTTTGAATTTCCAATCAAATGAGCCTTTTCTGAAGTTTCTACGACAACACCTTCTATAAAAACCTTATATGCCCCCAGGGCATAACTTAAAACCCTTGCCCTGATTGTTGTGAGGGAGTGTCCTCCTCAAAAACATATTTTCTATCTAGAAATCAACTACGCTGAACAAAATGGCTATCTCAAAATTTTCATTGGATTTGTTTCGGGAAATGATGTTCGTGGGGGGGGGGGCTAGTTACCCTCCAATCACTTTCGACTATTAAAAAGGGCACTAGCCTTTTGAATTTCCGATCGAATGAGCCTGTTTTGAAGTTTCTACGACAACGCCTGATGCAGGTTGTGAACGAACCGTAGCTCATACTAATTGAAATTTGAAAATAACCATTTGAAGCTAACCCAGGAATTATTTGAAAAAAACTACGTTTTCTAAAGAGTTAAAGAGACTGAGTCACAAGTTCGAACCTTAAAACGTACAGAGATTAGGAGGTGCAGTTGGGGGGCTGCCGCCCCCAAACCCCCGCTTCCGTATATGAAAGGGGCTGTGCCCTCCTCAACGCCTCGCTCTTTACGCTAAAGTTTGACTTTCTCACAACTCTTTTTTTAAACAATAAAAACTTTAGCGTAAAGAGCGAGGCGTTGAGGAGGGCACAGCCCCTTTCACATACGGAAGTGGGGGTTTGAGGGGCGGCAGCCCCCTCAAACCATATACTTCCGTATACTTTTCATATACTTCCGTATATGAAAGGGGCTGTGCCCTCCTCAACGCCTCGCTCTTTACGCTAAAGTTTTTATTGTTTAGAAAAAAGAGTTGTGAGAAAGTCAAACTTTAGCATAAAGAGCGAGGCGTTGAGGAGGCCACAGCCCCTTTCATATACGGAAGCGGGGGTTTGGGGGCGGCAGCCCCCCAATTGCACCTCCTAATCCCTGTACGTTTTAAGGTTCGAACTTGTGACTCAGTCTCTTTAACTCTTTAGAAAACGTAGTTTTTTTCGAATAATTTTTGCACGTTTTTGTACAGTTTATTACTTATTATTGCTTGACTAACTGTTAGCTGATCTTTTCAGGAGTTAAAGATGGGGGGCTGCCGCCTCCCAAACCCCCCGCTTTTGAAGATTCTTGTATTAAGGCTTTTAATTCCTGAATACTCAAATAAATGCACAGTAAGATTTTCTTTTTTCAACTTTTCTTCGAGCATGTAAGTATACGGCATGTTATCAAAGCAGTGGAGACTTACCTGTAACCTGAAGGCAGACTGTGATATTTTTCTGGAGACGCCTGTTGAGCCGAAGGATTTAATAGATTGGATTTAAAAAAGAAACTGAGTTTCTTTTTTAAACTTTAAATTCAGAATATAAAAAATTTTCTCTGACAATGAATCGAACCCGGATCTTCCGCCTGACAGTCAGGAACAGCGACCATTGTACCACAGAGTCACTTACGGAAATATTATTTTAGTCTCCGGTATCTATTTTTGACGCAAGCAAATCCCCACAAAACTTGATATTTGGTTTTTGGAAAATAGAGAAGGAACGATTGGATTGAGCTGAAATTTTGAGGATAAGCTCCCAGGCCCCAGGAAAGCTTATCCTATAAATTTCAGCCCGACCAGACAACGTTAAAGGGGGGCTGTGATGGGAAAAATTAACATGGGCTCTTATAGGAAAACGAGGTTTTTCGTAAATGTAAATTCGGGGGATAATTTTTTCGGTCTGAAAATATCAAAAGGCCCTAACAGGTTGAATTCCGCTTCGAATGAGTCCTCATTCACCTGGATCCGTTGCCAACTGTGGCCTGTAGGCGTGGCTGATCAAAAAAAAGAGAAATGAACATTGTGTGGCTATATTTGTTTTTTGGAAAACAGGGAAGGAGTGATCGGATTGAGCTCCCGGGCCCTAGGAAAGCTTAACCTCTAAATTTCAGCCCAATCGGACAACGTTAAAGGGGGGCTGTGGTCGGAGGGTCGAAACTTCCGGCCCACTTTTACCCATGAAGATAAAGTCGGAGGGGGGTGAAATTTTGCACGTTTCTTAGTGGGAGCTTGGGCTACAAAATGCTATCATCGCTGTCTCTCTGCGACCGCTAGGACCGGAAATCGCTTAACATTGTGGTGGGTCGTCTCTTTAAAGAGGCACAAGTGTGCCTCCTTGATGGTAACTATTGTTTCTATTAATCTTCATGATAAAAGTTCTTTGCGAAAATAAAACTGCGGGAATTTCAAAAATTAGCTTGACCCCCCCCCCTCTCCCGCCATAAAAGGTTTTGGATCAAAATGAAAAAAATATTGGGATCACTATAGCCGAAAACCCAGGATAAGACAATTACAGCCTCCCCCTTGAGAATTACAATCCATCTTGAGCAACAAGGACAATCACCTACAGTTAGTGTCTCCGTATTTTAGGAAAGTTGCTTCTCTGTGTTATGATGCCCCATTTGAGTGATTCCGCTGCCTGGTTCCTTGTGGTTCGTTTTTTGATAATCTAACAAAAAAAAAAAAAAAAAAAAAAGCGGCCTTTTTCTGTGTATGTTACTTTAAAGATTGAGAGTGAAACACGGGGGGGGGGGGGGGCTAAAAATTGCATCAGCTTAATTTTTTTGGGGCTGTTAATGATAATTCAAACACATGGCATTTATGATAGTGGTGTATCATAAACAAACACAATATTGCCTTTAGGGCCGTATCCAGTATTTTTTTTCCGGGGGGAGGGGAGGTACAAAAACGCATAAAAAATTGTTTATATTCATTCTGTGACATTTTTACGAGTCGGACAAACATTTCGGGGGGGGGGGGGCGGGTCAAACCGCCTAGCCCCACCCTCCTGAAAAACGGTCTTGATTGCCCTGTACAGTTTTTAATTGAATCATCCATTGTTTTTGGACGGATTATTTTTGCAAATATTTTTTTTTTTTTTGCAGAATTATATGATTTTTTTTTAGTCACTTAAACGCCTCTGAAGCTTCTTAATTATAGTCTCATTTAATTATTTTCGCATTGCCAGTTCTCCTGAAAACGCAATTGAAGCATATGGTAATTGTATTTTCTTAATTGTTGATTGTCTTTTTTTCCCAGTATGCAGATCACCTGTTCCCATTTCCCAGGCTTCCGGGGACTTCCGGCTGTTACAGCCAAGACGCGACTGTTGTAAACGCTTCACTGGGTAGATTGAAATCTACACCGAAGCGGTAACAACAGAGCCAAGACAGGATCCACCTGAATGTCTCAATTATTCCAACCTACGATGCATGGAAGATCTCAACAGTCCATAATGAAATTTAATTGACGGACTATCACTGCTACTGGACATGCAAACGAGTCGGTACTAAATAGAGACTTTATTTTTACTCAGATACTTAACTACCAATTTTGGAGTCTCAATGAATGGGTGGCTGTCTCTACGGGCATTAAGCGTATCATTCGCAGTATTTAATCCTGCCGCCGCTATAATATTTATAGACAACCTCCTTCAGACTTTTTGCTTCCAAGCTTCTGATAAGTTTGTTCATGTGTGTCAACCCTGCGGATAGGATAGAAGAGTGTTAATACAAAAATGGCTATAATTTTGATCAGATATCTAAGTGTCAATGCCTTATGTACACATAAAAGAAGAAAAAGAACTACTTAATGCTGCAGCCAATTTGCTCTGGCGCCTTTGGATCGATCAAACGGTGAAGCGTTGCTGCAGAGGCTGCGAGGTCAGGCATAAGTCATGTTTTCAAAGGAAGTGTGAACGTAAAGCAGTTAGAGACATTCATATTGTTTATAGATCTGAATTAGACGGTCATTTTGGTTATCATGTCATGTGTATTAAAAATGTCTTCTTTCTCTTTCCAATCAAAGGTTAAAAAGAAAGTGCAATAGAAATCATGACAGGTAAAGTCAATGAGACAGTGGTGTAGCCAATTTCATATTTCAGAAGAAATCTGGACGCCAGAAAAATATGTTTCAAGGCAGAGTGCGCAAATATGCACTAATTACACTAATTATATCAAAGTATCAAAACTAGGAATTTCAGGGGGTGTAGGCCTGAAGCCCACCTCTTCTCTGTACGTACTGTCTAATCCAAGGCATCAAAAGGTATGAATCATCTGTTTGGGACGAAATATCAACGCCCGTATATGAAATAAAGGGAAGTTGATAGGACTGGAAAAAGGAAATGGTGCAACATTGGTGAAGGGTGTGTTACAAGATCGAGAGGTTCAGAAATGGTAGTGTAAAGTCAGAGCCTCGATTCCCTTGGAGCTCAGCGGCAATGGAAGGAGATCTGGGGCTATGATATATACTTTAAAGTGTGTTTAAACATTGGTGAAATTAAGGGGTGTATGTCAGGAATGGGTAATTTTCTTTTCACATGGAGATAGAAGAAAGAATTTAGAGAGGTTTAAGGTAATGGGTGGTCCTTATTCATGCCCCACGCCTTGGGGCGTGGGGCAAAATTGTAAAATTAAATTTTTACATTAAAAAATATTTTTACGCTAAATTGTAGTCGTCGGTTGTGTATTATAATATGTTTGTCTCTCTCTCAATTAAACAGTCATCTTGGTTGTCGTTTTTAGCCACTTACAGGGATTAAATATTAAAATTATGATTATTTTATAAATTTTATTTATAGTTTTATTTTGTTTATCATTATCTGATTTTTAATTTTTGTAATAAATGAAAATGAAAAATAAATTGCCGTTTTATTTATTTTGGAAACTGATTAAGCTCTTATCGTCACTGCACGTGAATCAATCACTGTTTAATGACAGTACAGAGCGTTAAAACTTAAGAGAATATAAATACTCCTGTATATGAGGGAGACTGTTGTCCTCCTCAATGCCCCGCCCTTCACTCTAGAGTTCCATTACTTCTTGGTCTTGTCTCCCAGGCCGGACTCCCCCTTTCTGAGAGTATTTTACAACGTAAAAATGTGGACAGTTGATAATTGCAAGTGAACGTTTTGTGCAAAAAAACGTTTTGCATAAAATGAATTTTTCAAAAAAAAATAAAGAACTGCATTAAACCGAAAATGAACAAAAATAGAATCAAATAATCTACCAAGGATAAAACTACCACAAATCAGTATCAATAAATAATTGAAACCCAATACGAACAGAAATTAAAATAAGTCAAACTCAAAACGAGCAGAAATTAATCTGTGTAGGGTTCAAACCCTATGCTTTCTAAATGCTAGAATATAATGTGTACTTTACTGAAAATATTCAAATTAAAAAAATGAACATTGTAAGTTTAATGTACATATGCAGATATTTATTCCTTAAAATCTTAATTATTTTTGATTTCTTAAAGTTATAAAAGTGAAAACATTCAAAAGAATTTTTCAGTAAAGTACAAATTATATTTTAGCTTTTAGAAAGCATAGGGTTTATAACCCTACACAGATTAATTTCTGCTCGTTTTGAGTTTGACTTATTTTAATTTCTTGTGTCAACATCGTTCTTTACTTATTCAGCGCGATTGCGCTGACTATGATTGACCTCTATAGCATTAGAGCTGAAAATTCTATTATTTAAAGCTGATTTATTTAAATTTTAAATTAAATTATATTTAAATTAAATCAATTTTTGTTATAAAGAGCATTGGTTGCAGCACAACTAAAACATGAGATTAATTCCATTTGTTTTAAGTTTTAACACCGCTTTTTGTTTTAATTCGAAAACTTGTTTTTAAAATCTAGTTCACGTTCGCTTTAATAAATCTTCTGGCTTATCCTAAATATGAGGGGCCTCTTCTTTTACTTACATATATTTTGCTAAAGGTCAACTCTATGCTTAACAGTGGTTCCGTCAATAGAGCAAATTCCTGAAAATGCTGGTTTTATTTTTTCAGGATCTAGAGGGGACAATTTTGTTTCTTTTCGTTTTTCCATTGAAGATACCGATAAAGGGTATCTTTCAATGAAAATTCAAGTAGTACAACAAGCAATAACATAAATGAATAAATAGATCTTAAAGCGAGTAATGCTTAGATTGAATATGAAAATCAAGCTTAAAACAAAAAAAAATATTTTGCTATTGAAGCATAAATGAAACTTAAAACAAACAGAAATCAAATAAACAATCAATTCAAACAAACATAAAATAGATCTTAATGTAAATGAATTAATAAATTTTAAAACTAATGAAACTTAAAATGAATATGCAAATCAAGCTTGAAACAAACAAAAATCAGTACAAACAAGATTTTCGAGAATGAGGTATCGCCTCCTTCTCTCATTGTATAAGTCTACAACCTGAAAACTAATTTTATTACAAATATTTTCTTTTGTACTTAAAATTGAAAATAAACATTAAAATTATAGTAGCATTTTGAACTGTTGAGCTTTCAGCAATTAATATCATTATACATCAAATATTCAGTTTAATTTATTAGTTCTTTCTAGAGTTGTTCAAGACGAATATAGTTTCACTACAAACAAGAGTTTGGATACTGGCCCCTTCCTTAACTGTAGAAACCAAAAGCCTACTGCGTCATTGGCACTTCACTGAACACGAATTATATTGCAAATATTTTCTTTTCCAGTTCTTACAGCATTGAAAATGAAAATAAAATTACCGTGAAGTAAAGTCTTGAACTGATAGATATTTCAATAATTAATGTCATTATATGCCAAATATTGAATTTGATTTGTTTATACTTTCCAAGACTTTTCAAGACACATATTGTTTTCAGTAAAGCGCCAATGACGCAGTAGGTTGTAGACTTTTACAGTGAGAGAAGGAGGCGATACCTAACAGTTTTTTTTCGCATTTCCAGGAGGGTCTAGGGGGGTCCCTTTCAGTTGGCGCCACTGGCTTCCAGGATAAAAAAACATATTTTTAATGTTTGTTTTTTATGATGAGATAACTTTCAATGTGAGAGGACAACTGCCCTCCTCAAACCCCAACCTTTAAGCACAATTTCAACTTTTGTATTGCAGTGTTAAATTCTGCCCTCTATTCAAATTTACCTTGTGTGCAACAATAAGAAAGTGATCACTTTTTTCAGCCCACCTAGTGGGAATATATTCTTCCAAATTAAGGGAGCTAACGGATAACCCCCCCCCCCTCCACATTGCAGAGAAAGATTCTCTCATGGAGAGTTTAAAAAGTCTACCTTAAAAGGGTGATTCTCGACGTTAGACCACACCACAAAATAATTCAATGATCTCCACCGTAATTGTTGGTTCACAAATTTGCAATACTATGTAAAAAATGAAAATAATTCTACATCTGTTTGTAGCCATTTTTCAATCATCAGTAAATTTATCTTAAAATTTTCATGGACTCATACACTTTTTTTGACATAATAACTAGTTCAAAAGCAAAACAGCTTTTGTCATTTTAAGTAAATTTTAATTAATTTTGTTTAAAACTTCACGCAATACCATGCTTAATAACTCTAGTAAGTATATCTTATCGATATTTTCTTTGATTTCACAATAAAATAGACTGTGCAAGATTTTTAATTGAAATAAATAAGTTTTAACCTTTTAATTACTAATCCTACTACTATTACTACTACTGCTGCTACTACTACTACTACTACTACTGCTGTTCTGCAACTACTACTACTACTATTAGAAACCCACTGCAGCCTCAAACCGCCTGAGGCCAACATAGCTGGACACGCTTCTCCTCCGCATTAGTCTGTTCAAAGCTTCACTCTTTACCATTTCCTAAGATGTTCCAATTTCCTTTATATCCTTCCCCGTTAGGGAACGACCTGCTTTTTGTTTGGCCTCAAATGGATGGTCGAAAAGAACAATCTTTGGCAATCTGTCATATTTCATCCGCAAAATATTTCCTATGCCTCTCGACCTTTCTTTCATTATATCCGGAAAAATTAGGATAGAACCACATTTTACGTACAGCTTGTGCTTAAGATACAATCAGTCAGAAGGATGCCCAAAATTATCCATAGATAGTTCCTCTGGAAAACATCTAACAAATCTTCCACGGTCTTCCAAAACGCCCATGTTTCAAAAAACCCCAATTGACCCCTGTCATCGATAGTTGGCGATATTCTAGTCTTAGGTCGCCAACTTATCTTCCTATTCTTCTAAACTTTTTTTCAACTGATGTGAAAGAAAAGACACCCTGGGTCTTGCTTATTCTGCTTTTTACATATATCTTCTTTACATCCACCATCATTACTAATAATTAAATTTAAAAAAAAAGTTTTTTTTCAACTGAAAGTAAGGAGCGACATTAAACTTAAAACGAACAGATATTATTCTGTATATGAAAGGGGCTGTCCCCTCCTCAACACCTCACTCTTTACGCCAAAGTTTGACTCTTTGTCACAACTCTTTTTAAAGTAATAAAAAACTTTAGCATAGAGAGCGAGGTGTTGAGGAGGGGACAGTCCCTTCCATATATGGAATAATTTTTGTTTGTTTTAACTTTTAATGTTGTTCATTACTTTCGGTTGAAATAACTTGTTGTTTTTTAATTTACTTTTTGATAGTTCTTTAAATGATGCCGATAAATCTGGCTCCGCCTCCATGGAAAATCCCCCCTCCCCAGGGAAAAATCTTTTAGACAAAATCCTATACACCCATTTTTCCATAATGCACATGTAAGTGAAGCTATCCACTGATAAGCAAATTTTAATTACCCAAAGAAATCGAAAGAGAGGGGTCCACAGTCTGTGGGACCTATATTAACAAAAATATGGATAGGGGAGATGTATTTTTCAAAATCCGGGAGGGGGGCAATTTTAAATATTTTTCGATTTCTTTGTGAAAATACAAAAAAATCGTATTTTTCGATGAAAACGTCGAAAAAGAATTTTTCAAAATTAAAAGATTGGAGAGGGAATCTTGGGGAAACACGTTAATCCGCTAGCCTATAAACAACAATTTTGATCATTTTCCCCTACATTAGTTCTTGCACAAAAAAAAGTCCCCAAAAATATAATTGATTGAAAGATTTTTTTTTTAATTTTCTGGACACATTTGACAGGTATTTAAACTAAATAAAAATCAAAAAACATCTCGGCCTATCATTTTGTGAGAGTGTGCATAGCATTGTATGCAATAGTTAATATTCTAAATCTGATTTTCACTCTAGTTTCCAATGTAACAATCGAGAGTCGAGACTCCCATAACTATTTATAGATTTTAAAATGAAACAACTTATCGCGAATGATTCATTAATCTAAGATCAGTCACTGGAAGACAATAAATTCACCAAATTCCTGCTATAAATTAAGTCTAAGTACGGAATTTGAGCATGACATCACTTCATTACAATGACCCCTCAAAAGAAGTCAGAAAAATCGTCTTCACACGTGTTGGTCCTTCAAATGATGCAGAGTAACCAGGTGTAGGCTTTGGTGGCTCCAGCCACCTGTGCCGGAAGTGGCACTTGTTCCTCATGTCAACACTGTTAGGGTGGAGGCCTGTTACCTTCTGGGTTTAGGAATTGAACAAACAATCCCAAGATGAGGGATAAATTGCTTTTGGGCGAGCTTGGGTACAATAGAGGATCATTTTCTGAAGAAGTGTAATGTTGCGCGTAATAGATATGTGGTCTCTTTTAAAATGCTATTTGATGCATTCATTTAATGAAAAGAATGAGAACATAGGTATCTTTGAAACCAAAATGGGGCATAAAGACACTGACCACAGGGTAATGTGAAGAGCGAAGATAGAGATGAAAACGGGACGTTTCTTTAGTAAGTAAAATACGATGTCTAATATAAAGAGAAACATTAATTCAGGATATGTCGAACGTGCCAAAATTACTAAGAAGATAATAGGAGGGCAACGGTGTCGATTCACGAAAAAGTAAGTTTTTTTTAATTTTTCCCTCCTAGTAAAGACAAGAAAAAGGAATTTTCCTGAATACTTGAGGAGCCCCCGGGGTAGAGGGTGCTCCCGTCACCTTCCAACTTCTGTGCATGCAAATGATGAACGTTTTTTTTTCTTACACTCAAAACTTTTCAGGAACAAAAGGGGAGCTCTTACTTCCTTAGTATCCATATTTTACGGTTAGTCTAAATATACTCCTTCAAAAGAATGCAGGTTTTGAAACATGCCCGTATCCAGGAAATTCATTTAGAGGGGGAGGTGGTATCAAAATAATTTTTGTTCGGGACCGACGGAATAAGGTAAAAGGAGATTTCCCTCTTGTGATTTTTTTTTTTAGCACTTTTAAATAAGGTTTGTTTTAACCTGCATTTTAAAGACCAACTCACGAGTTGAAGAAGTATTTATTAGTTTTCGAGAAGGACCTACATTTCTACATTTCTACATTACCTACATTTCTAAGACCAATTTACGAGCCGGATATTTTCTTTTTCCTTCTGGGGGGTGGGGGGGGCTGGATTAAAAAGAGTAGCCCCCGTCCTGAGTATGGTCCTGGTTTAGATTAAATTCGTTTTCCAATTGATTTGAATTACCTCTCATAATAGAAATATATATTACAGAAACCTCTTCCCCCACAAAAAGGTCTATTAACTTCAGAGACGTAGGCAGGATTTTTTTTTTGGGGGGGGGGGGGGTGGCGAAAAAAAAACAAAACAATAGTATTTGGTAATGTAAATAAGAACTGCCTAAGAGTTGGGAAATTTTGGGACTTCAGCGGTGCGGGCTCTGAACTCTCTCTCCCCCTTCGTACGTCCTTGACTCACTGACCTGTTTTAATTTTCTCAAAAAGTTTTCGTTTTTAAAAAGCATAAATGAAATACAAAACAAACAGAAATTAAAATGAATAAGAATCAAACTCAAAACAAGCAGAAATTAATATGAGTAGGGCTCTAAACCCCAAGCTTTCTAAAAGCCAGAATATAATTTGTACTTTACTGAAATTTTTTTTTAATGTTTTCACTTTTCTAACTTTAAGAAATCAAAAACCAATTAAGATTTTAAGGAATAAATATCAGCCTATGTATATTAAACTGTCAATGCAGATTTTTTTTTCATTAAATTCATTTGAATTTTTTCCGTAAGCACAAATTATATTTTGGCTTTTAGAAAGCATAGGGGTATAGAACCCTGCTCATAGGTCTGAAAAAGACATAAGAACACATTTGATCCCCTTGCCACGAAAAACTTTACTTTTCATGTTTATAGACTTTACTTTTCATCTTTACTTTCCTGTTTTAAATTTTACTTTCTTAAAGATCATCTTACTTTAAATTGAAAAAAAAAACATGTTACAGACAAATTTACAGGGTCGTAATCAAGGAAGGGGGACGCTACTGGGTTGGAACCTGTCGCTGATATATTTATCTGATTACAAAGTTGGTCGTAAAGTGCAGACTCGAGAACCTGGACTTAATGTCCTTTGCTTTAGGACAGCCATTCACTATCAGAGGCAGCGCTATAGCACTGCCTATAGTAAAGGCCATACGACTCCAATGTTTTATAATTCTTATTTATTTGTTTATTTATTATTTTTTTTATCTTAATTATTATCTTATTTATTTAATTATATCTTTGAGCATGACACTCCCTCCCAAGGTCTTCAAGGCAAGGGTTATTAGTTATGCCTTGGAGGCATATATGGTTCTTATGGAAGGAATGTTCGTATAAACTTCAGAGAGGGCTCATTTGATTGGAAATTGAAAGTTCTAGTTCACTTAATTACTTATATGAGGGGTTCTCCCCCTAGTCAATACCTCACTCTTTACGCTAAAGTTTGTTTAGTACTTTCAAAAAAGCTATCTATCAGAGGCAAAGCTATAGTGTTGCCTATAGTAAAGGCCATACGGCTCCAATGTTTTATTATTTATTTATTTATTTTTTTCCAGAGGCACTTCATATGGAAGGGCTCGTCGTAGAAACTTCAAAAGGAGCTTCTTCGAATGGAAATTGAGAGTTTTAGTGCCCTTTTTAAGGGTCAAAAGTGATTTGAAGGCAACTAACACCCCTTCCACGCCCTCCAATTTCCCAAACACATGCAATCAAAATTTTGATAAAGCCATTTTGTTCTACGTAGTTGATTTCCAGAAAGAAATTATGTTTTTGAGGAGGACACTCCACCGCAGCCCTCAGGGCAAGGGTTGCAAGTTATGCCCTCGGGGCCTATAAGCTTTTTATAGAAGGCTTTGTCGTAGAAACTTCAAAAAGGGGTCATTCGATTTGAAATTCAAAGGGCTAGTCCCCTTTTTAATACTCGAAAGTGGTTAGAGGGCAACTAACCCCCTCTCACGCCCACCTTTTCCCCAAACACATCCAATCAACATTTGGAGATAGCCATTTTGTTCAACGTGGTTGAAAATTCTGGAAATTAGATCTGTGAGGATGACAACCCCCCCCCCCCCCCGCCCGCAGGGCAAGGGTTGTAAGTTAAACCCTGGGGGCATATAAGGCTTTTATAGAAAGCGTTGTCGTAGAAACTTCAAAAAGGGCCCATTCGATTGGAAATTTAAATAGCTAGTGCCCTTTTTAATGGACGAAAGTGATTGGTAGGCAACTAACACCCCTTCCACGCCCAGCATTTCCCCAAACATATCCAATCAAAATTTTGAGATAGCCATTTTGTTCAACGTAGTTGAAAGCTCTGAAAATTATATCTTTTAGCATGACACTTCCTCCTAAGGTCTTCAGGGCAAGGGTTGTTAGTTATGCCCTGGGGGTATATATGGTTCTTATGGAAGGAATGCTCGTATAAACTTCAGAGAGGGCTCATTTGATTGGAAATTGAAAGTTCTAGTTCACTTTTTAAGCGTCAAAAGATATTGCTGGGTAACCAGCCCCCCCATGTTCTTTTTTCCCAAATGTATCCGATAAAAATTTTGAGATAGCTATTCTGTTAAATATACATAAAGAAAGAAAAACGAGCAAAAATGGGGTTTTTATAGGCCAAATGACGATACTGAAAAAACAAAGCGAATATTTCGAGAGGACAAACGCCTCTCTTCTTCAGCGCGAAACGAAACGATGTATCAATAAAAGGCAAAAATTAAAAGAATTAAAACAAACTACCTAACAACAATAAAAGCGAGTTATTCGCCAATATCAGCGATTTGCACAAAATCCAAAAAAACCTGAACGGCCATCGACGGATACTAGTGAGCAACTGACAAATGAAAGGAATCAATTCATTCACTTGAAAAAAACAAAACGAACCTGCAATTAAATAAGTTGGAAAACTATGTCATTTGATTTTGGATTTTAATTAAGGCATTTCTTGCAGACACCCTTTGAGACCTAAGGGGTTGTTCATGTGTTTGATTAGATGACTGGGAAAGTGGTTCAAGGTTTATTTCAGGGATTACTAACGTATCGGCTTCTCTTTTGAGAAAACCGAAATATGACTCGTTTATTCTTAAATCACCTGAATCTCTGTTAAAAGCTAGACCTAAATGTTGGTATTTATAAATTTCAACAGCTTCTCTGTAGTGCTGGACAATACCTTTATCATGCGAAATAAGACTAGCTTGACTAAACAAAATAGTATGGTCTGGTTTTTCAAAAATGTGCTCTGCAAGGGCAGAGTCAAAATTTTCTCGTTTTTTCCGCTTTTTAAGTGTATTATTAATTGAACTAGAATGCTGGGTTAATCTATCTGTTAGTCGCTGATTTGTTCTTCCGATATACCAAAGACCACACGAACAAGGAATTCTGTAGACACCGGAGTTTTAACCTATCGGAATAGGGTCTTTACCTTGATAAATTTGGGACCTGATAGTTTTTCTGGGTCTATAATAAGTGTAAATGTTATTTTTACTTAGATTTTTTGAAATGTGGTCTGAAATCCCTTTAATGTATGGGAGACCAAGATAAACTGAATTTTCTCTTTGATTTGTGTTTTCTGTGGAACTATCTGATAATCTTATAATGCGTTTTGTAATTACAGAATTTATTAAACTAATTGGATAACCATTCCCAAATAAAATATCTCTAAGGTGGTTGAGTTCTAAATCCAAGAAACGTGTTGAACAAACTTTCAATGCTCTATTCACGTTTCTTGGATTTAGAACTCAACCACCTTAGAGATATTTTATTTGGGAATGGTTATCCAATTAGTTTAATAAATTCTGTAATTACAAAACTCATTAAAAGATTATCAGATAGTTCCACAGAAAACACAAATCAAAGGGAAAATTCAGTTTATCTTGGTCTCCCATACATTAAAGGGATTTCAGACCACATTTCAAAAAATCTAAGGAAAAATAACATTTACACTTATTATAGACCCAGAAAAACTATCAGGTCCCAAATTTATCAAGGTAAAGACCCTATCCCGAGAGGTGAAAACTCCGGTGTCTACAGAATTCCTTGTTCGTGTGGTCTTTGGTATATCGGAAGAACAAATCAGTGACTAACAGATAGATTAACCCAACATTCTAGTTCAATTAATAATACACTTAAAAAGCGGAAAAAACCAGAAAATTTTGACTCTGCCCTTGCAGAGCACATTTTTGAAAAACCAGACCATACTATTTTGTTTAATCAAGCTAGTCTTATTTCGCATGATAAAGGTATTGTCCAGCACTACAGAGAAGCTGTTGAAATTTATAAATACCAACATTTATGTCTAGCTTTAAACAGAGATTCCGGTGATTTAAGAATAAACGAGTCATATTTCGGTTTTCTCAAAAGAGAAGCCAATACGTTAGTAATCCCTGAAATAAACCTTGAACCACTTTCCCAGTTATCTAATCAAACACGTGAACAACCCCTTAGATCTCAAAGGGTGTCTGCAAGAAATGCCTTAATTAAAATCCGGAATAAAATGACATAGTTTTCCAACTTATTTAATTGCTGGTTCGTTTTGTTTTTTCGAATGAATGAATTGATTCCTTTCATTTATCAGTTGCTCGCTAGTATCCGTCGATGGCAGTTCATGTTTTTTTGGATTTTGTGCAAATCACGGATATTGGCGAATAACTCGCTTTTATGGTTGTTAGGTAGTTGGTTTTAATTCTTTTAATTTTTGGCTTTTATTGATACATCGTTTCGTTTCGCGCTGAAGAAGAGAGGCGTTTGTCCTCTCGAAATATTCGCTTTGTTTTTTCCGTATCGTCATTTGGCCTATAAAAACCCCATTTTTGCTCGTTTTTCTTTCTTTATGTGATGTCAGGCCAATGTGGTTTAAGAAATTATCTTCTGTTAAAAATAGTTCAAAAATCATATAACAAAAACTCCGGTGTCAGCACAAACCACCAGGGCCCGGGGGCAGGCGTTGTAAGTTATGCCCTGGGGGCATATATGGTTCTTATGGAAAGGATGCTCGTATAAACTCAAAAGAGGGCTCATTTGATTGGATATTATAATTTCGAGTTCACTTTTTGAGAATCGAGATTAAAAAGAGATTGGAGGGCACCTATCCCCCCCTCCACACCCTGTTTTCCTCTAACATATCTAATAAGCGCTTTGAAATGGCCATTTTTAAAAAATAGTTCAAAGATAGTATAAAAAAAACTCCGGGGTCGACACAGCTCCCCAGGGCCCGAAGGCAGGCGTTGTAAGTTATGCCCTGGGGGAATATATGGTTATTATGGAAGGGTTGCACGAAAAAACTTAAGACAGAGCTAATTTGACTGGAAATTGGAAATTGAACTGAAAACTATATGCTTCTTGAACAGTCTTGGAAAGTATAAACAACATCAAATTAAATATTTCATATATAATGATATTAGTTGTTGAAAGATCCATCAGTACAAGAATTTATTTCGCTCTAATTTTATTTTTATTTTTAATGCTGTAAGAACTGGAAAAGAAAATATTTGTAATATAATTTGTTTTTAGTTAAGCACCAATGATGCAGTAGGCTTTTGGTTTTTATTTACAGTTAAGGAACCGGGCAGTATCCAAACTCTTGTTTGCAGTGAAACTATATTCGTCTTGAACAACTTTAGAAAAAACTAATAAATTAAACTAAATATTTGATGTATAATTATATTAATTAAAAAAACTTTTTCCACAAAATAAGTTTTTCAAAGAAAAGTAAAGAACTTAATTAAACCAAAAATGAGCAAAAATAAAATAAAATAATCTACCAAGCGGGAAACTACCACAAAACAGCATCGATAAATATATGAAACCTAAAACGAAAAGAAATTACAATAAATAACCGAGTCAAGCTCAAAACAAGCAGAAATTAACATGAGTAGGGCTCAAAACCCCTATGCCTTTCCAAGGCCAGAAAATAATTTGCAATTTACTGAATAAAATACAAATGAATGTGCATTGTCAGTTTAATATACATATCAAGGCCGTATCCGGGGGGTTTCCCGTTTTTGAACCCCCCCCCCCCTCCCCCGAAATTTTTGACCGAGTCGGAAATTAGTCGAAAAAACGGTTCTGATCAGCTTACGCAGGATGTTGGACAAAGTCCACGGGAAAAAATCGGGTAACCCCCCCCCTCCGAACAAAAATCCTGGATCCGCTCTTGGTACACATACTGATATTTAGCAATCAAAATTTTAATATTATTTTATTTATTAAAGCTGTAAAAGTAAAAAAAATCTAAATTTTTTCAGTAAAGTGCAAATTATGTTCTCGCCTTGGGAAGGCATAGGGGTTTTGAGCCCTATTCTGCTTGTTTTGAGTTTGACTCGGTTATTTATTGTAATTTCTGTTCATTTTGGGTTAGAGATAGAAATTCGTTTTTGATAGAAGATTTTGATAGATGGAAGAGTTCGTTTTTGGTGTTGTCATCCGAAAAGACATAATTTCAGGACCTTTTAACTACATTGAACAAGTCGGCTATCTCTAAATTTTGATTGGATGTGTTTGGGGAAATGGTGGGTGTGGGAAGGGGTTAGTTGCCCTCCCATCACTTTCAACTATTAAAAAAGGCACTAGCTCTTTTTATTTCCAATCCAATGAGCCCTTTTCGAAGTTTCTACGACAACTCCTTCGATGCGAAGTGACAAAAAAAAAAAAAAAATAATAATACATTGTGCTCACATTGCTCTTTACTTAGGCAGCGCTATTGCGCTGCCTATGATATATTTTCTTTGAAACAAAAAAGATTGCATTCGTATCCGGCACTTACCGGCACAAATTAGGAGGGGGACTAGATTTAGAAAAATACCTCTTTTTGTTGCTCTGTTATTGAAAATACGGTACTATCTCATTATGCGGGCCTCTCTAAAAAGTCAAGTTTGGTTAATGCTAATGAAATAAAATAAAATAGGATGAATTTATAGTAGTTTAGAAACAAATTTGGGCTATATATTTGCACATTAGTGGGGGGGGGGTAAAGCATTGTATATATTAAATACGTAACCTAACCTAGGTACCTTCCCCCCCCTCCTAAACCCCAAAAAACCACAGTTTAATATCGTACGCGCAATGAAAACCTTGCTGTCATTGCCTGCTCTATAGCAGTTCAGACGACAAAAATTGGTTTTATCTTTGCCTAGTCTATAGTGATTAACCCGAGAGGCCCGCATAATGGAATAGTACCGAAAATACCCTTTTGTTGCCATTTGTATTGGTAAAATAAACCAGAATTGACAGAACCATTTGGAAAATGAAAAAACAACTTTGCGTCCTAGATTTAAAAATATATATTTTGCCATCCCGCCTACCTGTACCCCATGCTCCCATTTAATTTTTTTACAACGTAAACATATTTTAACCACTGCAGTGACAAATCCAATAGAAATCGCATAGCCTAGATTCCAAAAAGTTTTCTTTTCACTTGATGTGCCAGGGGCTATTGACTAGGCAGCCAACCTTATACGAAAGGAACTCAATTTGCCATTAAAATTTTTTGGAATCTCTTTAGTTATTATACAGAGATTTATTGCAGATTTTAAATTATGTTTTGGGTAGTAACAAAGATTTTATGAATAAACAAAATTCAGCGTACAGTAAATTTGATGACTTATGCTTAAAAAACAAGTTGCATGCAGGATTTATTTTTTTAGGATAAATTTTTGTTGCTGTTAAACTATAAATTTGCAAGCACTTTCAAAGTCTAATGAATAATTCCCAGCAGTAGTCTTTGATACAATTTTTGGAAAGCTCTGACATTGAGGTGGTGTAAGTTCGCCTCTTTAAATTCAGAGCTTCGAAATGCTAGATCATTGGACATTTTACAGCCGGAACATATAGTTAGATAATTCGATATAGGTTGATGTTATGGATAGTACCGAAATGTTTTTAAGGGATTAATTAAAGTAAAAAACTCCATTAAACAAAAAAAGAGCAAAAATCAAATAATCTACCAAGCGTGAAACTACCACAAATCAGCATCGATAAATAAATGAAACCCAAAACGAACAGAAATTACAATAAATAACCGAGTCAAACTCAAAACGAGCATAAATTAACATAAGTTGGGTGCAAAACCCCTATGCCTTCCCAAGGCCAGAACAAAATTTGCACTTTACTTAAAAAATATAATGTTTTTACTTTTATAACTTTTGTTTTTTTAACTTTTACTTTTATAACTTTCCAAAAACTTTTTTATGCCTTTCCAAAAACTAACCTGACAAGTATGTGTCCAATAAAAGAGTCAGACATACTCCCGCCATTTACCCGTGCAGCCCCAGCCATTCAAACATTTGCCTCTCAATTACTTGAACTACCTGTTTTGGCTTTTCTCTGTCTACAATTAGCCATGTCTTGATGCAACCATATGCAACCTACTGCAAAACACTTGATAACTTCAATTCAAAATCAACGTCCCGCGAAATTCCTAGAAAACAAGTGATGTAATTTCTAATTCCATTAGTGGATCAATAATCTTGTACCGTTAGACTCGCTCTTATCTGACAATGTTTTAAATCTCGTACCGGAGTCAATAATAGCTTCCTACTAATGAGCCCTTTTTCAAGTTTCTACGACAAAGATTTCAATAAAAACCTTATATACCCCCCGGGCATAACTTATAATCCTTGCCCTGACGGTTGTGGGCAAGTGTCCTCCCCAAAAATATGTTTTCTATCTGGAAATCAACTACGCTGAACAAAATGGCCATCTCAAAATTGTTATTGGATGTGTTTGGAGAAATGATGGGTGTGAGTGGGGGGGGGTTAATTGCCCTCCAATCACTTTTGAATATTAAAAAGGGCACTAGCCTTCTAAATTTCCAATCGAATTAGCTTTTTTTTGAAGTTTCTACGACAACGCCTTCTTTAAAAACCTTATATGCCCCCAGGGCATAACTTAAAACCCTAGCTCTGAGGCCTGTGGGGGAGTGTCCTCCTAAAAAAAATATGTTCTATTTGAAAATCAACTACGCTCAACAACGGGGATATCTCCAACTTTTGATCGGATGTGTTTGGGGAAATGATGTGCCTGGGGGGCTCCAATCACTTTCGACTATTGAAAAGGGAACTAGCACTTTGAATTTCCAAGCGAACGAGACTATTTTGAAGTTCCTACGACAACGCCTTCTATAAAAGCCTTATATGCCCACAGGGCACAATTTAAAACCCTTGCCCTGAGGGTTGTGTGGGAGTGTCCTCCTCAAAAACATATTTTCTATCTGGAAATCAACTATGTTGAACAAAATGGCTATTTCAAAATTTTGACTGGGTGTGTTTGGGAGAATGATGGTCGTGGGGGGGGGCTAGTTGCCCTCCAATCCCTTTTGACTATTAAAAAGGGTACTAACCATTCCAATTTCCATTCGAAAGAGCCCTTTTCGAAGTTTCTACGACAACTCCTTCGATACGAAGTACCCGGGTATGGAGAAAAAAAAACAAACCAAAAACACATTGTGCCCACATCGTTCTTTACTTTAGCACTTTTGAAAACGACAACGCTTTCTATAAACACCTTATATACCCCCAGGGCATAAATTACAACCCTTACCCTAAGATCATCCTCAAAGACCTAATTTTCAGAACTTTCTACTACGGTGAACAAAATGACTATCTGAAAATTTTGATTTGAGGTGTTTGGAGGAATGGTGGGCATGAGAGGGAGGTTAGTGACGCTCCAATCACTTTCGACTATTACAAAGGGGACTAGCCCTCTCAATTTCGAATTGAATGAGCCCCTTTTGAAGTCTTAGAACAACTCTATCTATAAAATCTTATATGCCCCCAGGGCATAAACTACAACCTTTGCCCTTGGGGCTCAAGGGGGTTTGTCATCCTTAAATACATAATTTCCAGAACTTTCAACTATTTTGAAAAAAAATGGCTATCTCTAAACTTTGATTGAAGGTTTTTCGGGAAATGGTGGGCGTAAGAGGGGGGTTAATTACTCTCCACTCACTTTCGACTATTAAAAAGAGAAATTTCAATTTCCAATCAATTGAGCCCTTTTTGAAATTTCTATAACAACTTTCGATATAAACTTCAATGCCCCCAGGGCATAACTTACAACTCTTGCGCTGAGGGCTCTGAGGGGGTTATCATCTTAAAAGACCTAATTTCCAGAACTTTCAACTACTTTGAACAACATGGATATATCAAAATTTTGATTGGATGTGTTTGGGAAAATGGTGGGCGTGAGAGGGGCGTTAGTCGCTATCCAATCACTTTCAACTATTAAAAAAGGCACTAGCCCTTTCAATTTCCAATTGAATGAGTTCTTTTGAAGTTTCTACGACAACACTAGTAGAATAGGTCTATTGAATTTGCGTACGCCCCCGTACAAACAGGTTTTTCTAGTAGTTACAGGTTTTTCTAGTAGTTACAGGTCATGACGCAGTTTCAAAGTTCACTGCCTTTTTGGTGATAAGCTCAAAAAAAACCAGCACGTCTTGTTTCATTGTTATGCAATTATTTTTTGTATATAATCAGGTTCCATATTTGATTCTCCATCAGTTTCGAATCGTTTATACTCGAGATAGAATTTTTTGTAATTACATAGAAAAAATGGATAATTCTAACCTTTTTCTGGTGAGTAAAAAATATTCGCATTATTAAAAAGAAATTGTCATTAAGTTAAGGAAGAAATTCTTTCCTTACACTAGAACTAGGGGTACTTATGTACTTAGAAGCTTGTTGTTTTTAGGAGTTGAAAAAAACCTCTAATTCTCTTATCGGTTGAAATTTACGGTGTTATTTTTTATAAAGATCAGTGGTCTTTTTAGTGAATGTTTTTTTTTTTGAAAAAAGTTCTTAGCTTTTGGATCGGTAATTTGGGATTATAATAAAATTTCTATTTTTTAATTTATTAATTTTTAAAAAAGCTTCCTTTTTTTTAAATATCAGTGGCTTTTTTTTTTTTTTTTTTTTTTAAACCAGATAAGTTTTTTTTTTTTTTTGGATTTTTTTTAAAAAAATTACAGGCCAGTATGCATTTATTGTTTTATTTTTTATAAATATAATCGCCCTTTTTAATTATTTTTTTGAAAAAAAAAGTTATTATAGTTCTATAGTTAAATTTTTGTTATAATAAAATATTGATTCTTTTAATGTATTAATTGTTACAAAAGCTTCCTTTTTATTACAGTGTGATTTTTTTTTTTATCACGATCAGTGGTTTTTTAGGGGTGTTTTTTTTTGAAAATATTTCCTGACCAGTCTGCGTTGAAGAATCTCTTCCTGAAATTTAATGCGTTCAAAACCCTCACCCCCCCCCATGTCCGCAAAAATAAAAATTTTTACAGTATAACCCTATTTAATAAAAAAAAAAGTTAGATTTCCTTTTTTTTTAAAGGAAAGAATTATATAATAATATGGATTTAATGAGACATGCTAATTAACTTTTCCACTTCTTAAATTTCAATTTATGTCTACATTTGATTGAAATCTGATAGTTTTACTTGACTGTCATATGCAATTCTTCTCCATATTGTTTAATAAGGAACGCAAATACTGCTTTTTAAGTTTGAATTTACAAATACAGTCACGGAAGCATGGACCTAGGAGGGGGGAGGGTGGAGGGGGGAGGAGCAGTTTATAAAAGGTCCTCCATCCCACTATCAAAACCTCTGATTTTGAAATCAAGATGTCTAACATAAACTGAATTATTTTCCAAAAACCCAAAATGCATTTTTGATACATGCTAATTTTTTTTTTTTTTTTTTTAATGGAATAAGATACGTGCAATAAACATCCTTATGGGAAAAAAGCAATATATGACGAACCTTCATTAAAAAAGCCCACAATAGCGTCTGTTATAAAATTCGCTGGAAAAGTTACTCGCGATCCGGACCATCCATCGAACACTCAACTTATAGCGACAGAACCCTCTGACTCCCGCGTTGGCTCCATGGCAAACCCCCCTCAAGTATTACAAAGGAGTTCAGATATAGAAGTCCAATCAGAATTTGTAAGTATATACATAATTTTTTTCTATCCTTATTTTCAAAAATAAGACAAAATTTTCTCAGGCGCATAGCTTTTTAAAAACTTAAAATTTGTTTTTAAGCTATTTAATTTTCTTTCATTAACCAAATTAGCGATATATATAAAGGAGTGCTTATCATGCATTTCTATAACAAAAAAACCTTACCTCGTAACTTATAACTAAGATGCGTTCTAATGCAATATTCCTTTTAGACAAAAAAAACTAACTATTTGAACGCGCACTTTTAGACTGGTATTTTCACCCCTAATGCATTTGAATACATCCGCTATACTTATCAGATCTACCACCGCTTTTTAATCCGATTTGAATTCGAAGTAGGGTCGCATGCAAATTGGACTTTAAATAGCAAGATGTATATCTTCAATAAGCAATTTACACAGGGAAAAAGGTTTTTTGATAATTTCCAAATATGTCTTCGCCGCAATGTTAAGAAACATTATTTGAATGAAGCTGTTTTTGGCCATGTCATTGAAACACTTAGGTGTTTTCAAGAAAAGAATTTGAGACTATTCTATTTGAACAGAGTTGTGAAATCCGATTCCCCTCCAACTCGGAAAGAGTATCGATCCTCCTACCTCGAAGGAAGCCCCCCCGGGTCCCATGGGTTCTCCCTGGGAGGGGTTCGGGGGGGGGGGGCTCTAAAAAGGGGGGCATCCAACATTTTTAATTGTTGATATGGATGGAGAAAAAAGTTCTTCTCTCATACAAGTATTTATTTAGCCCAGGTCGAAAAAATCCATTGGCAAAAGACAGAGGAGAATACTGATTATTGAGAAAGTAACAACAACACCACCAAGCTCCGACATATGGAGTTCGTTTCCTTTAACTGAAGCCGAGGAGCAACTGCTCGTACAACATACTGCATCAGTCGAACAATTGTCAAATTTCATCGATAGTTATAATGAATAGGCTCAAATAATCTAATTGGACTCATATTTTGCGTTTTTATTTTAAAAAAAAAAAAAATTTGTAATAAAACCATTAACTTTTTCTATCAGTATCTTGTTCTAAATTACCCTTCTAATAATAATACATTTTCCCGACAAAAAAATATTTTTTTTTTTTTTAACATTTTAAGTTGACATTATGAAATACATAAGGCAATGTAACTTTTTTTCTTCTTTTAATTTTTCAGGTGGTGGGACAATGACTATGAGATATTGAAAAAAGTTTATTAACTATAAAAAAAATAATGATTATTTTACATAAAAAATAAAAAACTTTTTTTTTTTCTACAGATTAAAAATATATCACCCCCAACGGCAGCACCATTGAGTGATGATGCACATATATTTACAGAACCAAATCTGTCACCACCAGCAGAGTTCAGGGATGAACCTCCACTGGTTCTAGAGAACATGGAGTGGCATGAGGGGTTCCTTAATGATGTTTTTGGGGAAATGGCCAGCCTGGAGGACTTAACTTGTGATATTGACATGGTTGAGGACCCAGAGTGGGCAGATAGTTTCATGCGCGAATATTTAGATGATAATGCTACAAGTAAATCTGAACTGGGTCCTCATAATGAACATCCATCAGAGGACAATACAGGCTGGCTTGACCAATTGTCCCCAAACACCTTGGAATATGTGCTAGGGGACCTCATGTCACAACCCTCCAATGTGATTGAACAAACAGGGTCAGGACATGAAAACAGTGCTACGCCCACGAAATTGCCTGATTTTTATCTGTTAGAATCTGCTCTAGGTCATTTGCAATCGGACAGGGTAGATTTTAGCCTTCCCGAGGAAAACGCTGGCATTATTTTAACTGACCCCGTGAAAAATCTCCATAGCTATATCGACAAAATTCGAGCACTTATCGAGATTCAGATCCAGAAATGGGGGGGTCAGGGGGGAATTAAAGCATCGGTGAACCAACAAGTTTTTTTTACAACAGGTGACATCTGGTGATATTTTTTATTTTAATTTTTCGACGGTGAACCAGACTTTTTACAAATGTCTAAACTAAATTGAAGACAACATTTTAAACTGGTTAAATAAAATAATTTCAACTGTTGATACATTTAGCGAGAGGGGGAGTGGGTCCACCATTATATACATTGAACAACTGGATCTGAATCTCATTAGATTTAAAAAAAACTTTAGTTTAAGGGGTGGGCGGGGTCAAGGAATAAAATGTCACCCAGATTTGTCGGCTACAGGAGGAGTTCAGGGTTTCAGATTTGACACTGGACTTCAATGCTTTAAGTATGCATTTTTAGCGGCGGCCCATAAGACATTAAACAGAGAGTCAACAATGAAAAATCTTGACAAACTTGCTCGCAACGGTGGAAAATATTTCCCTACATTAAATTTTGATTTTTTAGATTTAAAGTATCCGTGTTAATTGAAATACATAAGCCGTTGCGAGCCCTCTTCGTACAATGGGGGGGTTTGTGGAGGTTGTCTAATGTAATACACTTAAATGGGCGCGGGGGTGGAAAACCCAAATAGAAAAGTGATCTTGTATTCATTGAGGACACCGAGTGTGGACATTGAAAGAAATTTGTTATGTGTTATTTAAGAACCCCACAAAGATGTACATTTTGATGGTCATTTTTTACACGTTACAGCGATAAGTCGACTCCTATGTCAAGGCAAGAAAAAAGTAGAATGTTTTTATTGTCCCATGTGCCTTTCCTCAGTTAGATCTGAGAGAACGTTTTCAGATCACATGGGACCTTGCAAAATTCACGGAACTCAAAGAATGGACATGCCGGTAGAAGGCAAAGACATTTTACAATTTAAAAATTTTCAAAATTCTCTTTTGCAATCTGATAAAATGTCTTTGGATTGTGAAACAAGACTGGTTGAGGTATCAGACCCATCAAGGCCAAATATAGTCAAGGAACACAAACTAGTTGCGTGTTCCTACGCACATGCCCGTCGCGACGCCAACAATAACCTGCAATTGGAAGAGTTTTTTTTGACTCTGGACGAGGACGGCAGTATGGAAAAGTTATTGGTTTCTTTAATAAAAACTGCAAACAGGGCAATTTCACGATTATGTCATACTAATTATCCGATGACATTGTCGGATAAAGAGCAATTGGCGTTGGAAAAGGGAACAATTTGCTGGGTGTGTAGGAATGCCCTTGCCCCAAAAGACGCAGTGCAGGACCACGATCACCTTATTGACCTCACTTCAACGGGACAAAGTAACTGTCGGGGTTGGGCTCATAATTCATGTAATTTAAAAATTAAACAACAACTTTTTCTACCGGTTTTTATACATAACTCTAACTACGATCTGAAGTTTGTGCTACCCACCTTGGCACATATTCAAAGAAATGGAAGAGTGGATGATGATACATGGGTGATAGACAGCTGTACGTACAAAATCATACCTAAGTCCTCGGAAAAGGTGCTTGTTTTGGAATTTATGTGGAAATTTGTTGAAGCCGGTGTTGAGTAAACGAATAAAATTTACTTTTTAGATTCCTACTGTTTTGTTACCAAATCATTGAGTGAATTAATTCAAGTGCAGAAAAACGATGACGGCTGCAACGCTTTCCACCTTCTCAAGCAACGATTTCCAAATGATTTATATGATTTGTTGACGGTCATGGGCATCTATCCTTATGATCATTATTGGTCCATGTCAAGATTTGCCGAGGAGAATGTTCCTTGTATTGAATCGTTTTACGACAGTCTTCATGATCTGAGTTGCATCCCCAAGGACTACAGTTTTGCTAAAAAAGTTTGGGCAGCGGGAGGGTGTAAAAATGGGTTTGACTACTGCAAGCTGTATTTGTCGAGTGACGTGTTAACTTTGTTAGACATTATGTGTAAAAATACGGATAAAATCTATGAGGAGTTTAATATTGATTTGGGCTATTATTGTTCTTCGACTCATCTAGTGTTGGACCTCCTCATGAAAATGAGGTGTGAAAAAATTGGGTTAATCACTGACAGGGATCAGCATCTGTTCCTTGAGAGGTCAATGAGGGGGGGTTTTGTTTTTAACGGAGACCGTCTCTTGGAAACCGATCCAACGGGGGAGAAGACGGGGACAAAATCAAATGCAGTTTTCCTCGATATGAATTCTCTCTACCCCTCGGCCATGTCCCATTATGCACTACCTTGCGGCGACTATAAATGGCTCAATGACCCTCAAGCTCCCCATGTCCCCAACATTGACAGTGGTGTTGAGGAGAATGGACCGGTTGGATGGTTTTTTGAAATTGATGGAGAGATACCAGTCGAGCTTCACGATTCAGTAAAGGATTTTGTTTTCCCGTGCATCAATAGACATGTGACTAAGGACTCTTTGAGCCCTCGCAATAGGCGTTTAGTCGAGGTGGACGGATTGCATTGGGCACCTTCAAAACAAAAAATTATTGCTGACCTTCTGCCGAAAAAAAAAAAATTTGTACATCATTTAGCGTTAAAATGTATGTGCAACAATGTTTTCAAGTTCACAAAGGTTCACCGAGCACTCGAATTTAGTCAAAAACCTTATTTGAAAACATTTGTTGAGACTTTTGTCAGCAAACGTTCTGCAGCAAAGACGAAAGCCGAAAAAGAAATTTATAAACTCATTTTGAATTCGGCTTTCGGCAAAATGTGTGTGAGTGTTCGCAATAGGAATCGTTGTGACGTTGTGACCGATCCAGAACAATGTGCTCGAATTATTGCCGATCCCAATTACACTTCCTTCACAATCATTGGCCCGGACATGGTACTTTTGAATAGGAAAAAAAGACACATTGTCTTGAATAAAAATATTGCTGCAGGCAGTGTTATCTTGGAGATCTCAAAAAAGCTCATGTTGGAATTCTACTACAATGTGGCTAGGGTATAGTGGCCGGAAAAGGGGCAAGTAGAGGTCTGCTACGGTGACACGGATTCTCTACTGCTCAAAGTAAAAACATCAAATCTAATTGATGATTTGGCGCACGGTGAAATTATCAGCTCACGGATGGACTACACCAATTGGAATGTTGGTCTTTGCCCTGAGCTAGTAAAACGTCGGGCGCCCAATCAACTTTTATTTTTAAAATCAGAAACGGGTAGCGACTTGATTTCCCGTGGTATGTTTGTAGGTCCGAAGGTGTACTTTATACAGACACACGACGAGGAAATCAAGAAACGTTGAAAAGTAGTAACCACGCACTATGTGTACAAGAATTTCAACATGTACATTTATAGGAATTGTATTACTGAAAATACAATTCCACGAGCCAAATTGTTGGCAATTCGTTCGTTGAAGTACAGGAACTATACTGTAAATGTAGAAAAAATAGCCATGAGTACCATTTCCGACAAGGTCTATGTTTGTCAAGATGGT
Organism: Artemia sp. Qi Xiang Cuo; assembly: GCF_049724085.1. NCBI lineage: Eukaryota > Metazoa > Arthropoda > Branchiopoda > Anostraca > Artemiidae > Artemia > Artemia sp. Qi Xiang Cuo. The sequence goes on from NC_142800.1 coordinate 74,529,692, forward strand.
GTTACCACCCTCACCCTTGGTCACTATTTAACTTCAGACCGGACCGAATGTATTGCCCACCGGGAAAGTCTCGGTTTAAATAAAGTCCTGTAACTAATTTCCTAAAAACCTTTGGGGGGGGGGGGGCCTCGCGGCCCGGGGGGGGGGCCTCGCGGCCCGGGGGGGGGGGGGGCGGCCGCCGCCAGCGCGGGAGGCGCACCGACACCAAAGTTATCTCTTTTTTTGGACTTAGAGCAGATTTTTTTTTTTTCAAGTGTCATCTCTAATTTAATATTTTTTTTCTCTGTAAAAAAAAAAAAGTTTTTTCTCTCTGTGTACCCATGTAAATGTTGTTGTTGTATTTTTATTATAAATAAATTAAAAAAAAAAAAAAATTTATTTTTTCAAATGCTCTCTCTAATTTAATGTTTTTTTTTTCTCTGTAAACAAAGTGTTTTTTTATATGTGTGTACCTATGTAAATGTTGTCGTTGTTGTTGTATTTTTTTTATTATTAATAAATTTAAAAAAAAAGTGTATTTTTTCAATGTATTGTTAAATTTTTATCTTCATATAATAAAAGAAAAAAATATTATTATTTGTCTTTTGTATTTGTCTTCTTGAATAACAGAGTATTAGGGAAAAAAAAAAATTATTTAGTAATTATAAAATTGGGGTCTTAATGTATTTTTTCTCAAGGTGAAATGCTGAAAGGAAAATGTATCAATTTAAAAAACCATTCAGATCGTTTCTGTGTGGGCCCTAAATGTCGGGCAAAACAACACTATTAAATAAAATAAATAAAAATTGTGATAAAATGTTTGCAGAAAAACCGAAAAAAATCTACTATTGCTAGAGTATTTGGCAGGAGTCGTACAATCAAATAAAGACAAGTGCTGGTGCTATGGGATCGAGGCAGATACAGTTCATACGGGGACTTGACGTTTTCAACATTATTGAACCAAACTCTTGGCTGATCATTAACGATCTGGCTGAATCAATTGAACAATGGTCCCAGCAAATGCTGCAATTGTTCACTGTTCGCTCTCATCATTAACAGATTTCCGTTACTCTGGTTCTACACAATCTCTTTCATCAGAGCAAATGTATGCGAACACTTGCTTTGAACTGTACCTACTATATCATCTACAGAGTTGTTCGTGATTTTAGCTCGCTAATAACCCTCAATAAACAAATCTATCCAGGAGCTCCTAAATTTCTACTCTCGGCATACGATCAGGCAACTAATAAACCCAGCGGTTATATCCTGTAGGATCCTAATCAAAATACACCCGAGGATCTACGTGTAGTCACAGATATTTTCGACACTGAAATTACTGTATATCTCCCGGTGAACACTAAAAAGACCTATTAGTCACTATCATGACACTGAAGAAACTACATGAAAATAGACATTTGTTTTCAGTTCTAAGCACTTCAAAACCTCAACTTAGAAAAGCAATACTCAAACACGGTATTGACAATGATTTCATTAATCTAATATCTGAACTTTGTTTAAATTTGACCGAGGGTAATGTTCAACTACCAGAAGTAGTTAAGCAACAGGCAAAGCAACATCGTTCCATTGTACGTACATGGGCCTCTAAAAAGAAAGGACAGAATTTTAAAAGTAAACGACTTCTTCAGACAGACGGTAGATTTTTCAAACTGTTACTGCAAACAGTTGCAGGACTTTTAAAAAGTTTAATCTGGTAAGAATGGCTAAATCCTATCCATTAACTCCAAAATAAGTCGCTCTCTCCCCTTTGGAATTCTTTGAGAACACTCTGATTAAGTTCCTTGACACTGAAACTATTGATGATGATAAAAAACTGATTTTACTTCAAGATGCACTTTGCCGAGTGGACAAACACTATCGATCAAAGCCCACTGCTGCTGCTGCTGATCCAAAAAAAGAATCATCTCCTAATGAGTCTCCTGCTGCTGCTGCTGGAACAAAATTAAAGAAGGTGGATTTGTATTAATTTTTTTTTAAATTTGTAAATCTAATCCCCAACTAATATCGTCAACAAACTAAACGACTCCTAATCTATCTCTTGGAAAGTGATCAAATTCAAGTTGAGAGCAATGGGGAAAGGACTATAATTCAGGGCAAGAGCTATAATCTACTTGATTTAATGTATGACATGGTTACAAATCGTAAAGGACTATTATCATTTGACACTAGTCTATACAACTTTCTAAATACATTAAACTTCCCCAAAAGTCTTATTGTCAATAGACAAATTATAAAAAAATTAAATGAACGTGCATCATCATCATCATCAACATTAAAAGATGAACTTGAAGCAGAAGAAGATTTTAAATCAATTTTGGAAAATACTAGCACACCACTGATAGCTAGACAAAAGCGAAGACGTATCAAGTCAACGTCTCCGTCACCAGCAGCAGCAGCAGCAGCCAGTATACAAAAGGGTAGCGGACGTTACACAACGTGTTTACGTTCAAAATGGCTGAAGTTCTGAAAGGTGTTTATGAAAATATTGGCGAGGCGGGGAGTTTAAGTTCCTCCACAACTCTTTCCAAAGTCACGGGTGTTCGCCCTAAAAGTGTACAAGACTATCTACAAAATGAACCAAGTTATACTCTGCATAGAAATCATAGACTTCGTGCCAATCAATATCGAAAAACTAAAGCCTTTTACCCATTGGATATAATGCAAGCAGATCTCCTGACTATAGATGAGCTTCAAAGACGTCACAATACACCGTACAAGTAGATTATACTTACAATGAGTGTTTTTAGTCTCTATTCATATTCAATTCAATTGCTATAATAGAGAGGTTTTTATGTTGCTCAGGCATTTGAATTTATTATAGAAAATGATTAATATAAAAAAATTCAAACGGATCTCGGTAGTGAATTTGTTAATCCTCATGTTGCAAAAGTACTAGAGAAATATAGTACACTGCTCTATCATAGTCACAGTCCTATAAAGGCTGCGTTGGCCGAACGATTGATAAGAACTATTTGACTTTTAATTTCAACATACTTTACATTGAAAAATACGCCGGCTTTTATTAATGATCTAGATAAAATCATGTTGATTCATAAGAAACGACCTCATCGATCATTATCCAATTTTACGCCAACGGAAGTTCATCATTCGGATCATAATAAAACTGACACCTTTCTTAAACAATATTCCAATGAATCAATGGCCAAGAAGAAGAAGAAAAATAAATTCAATGTTGGTGATACCGTTCGAATTAATAGAACAATTAATTTTTTTGAAAAGGAGAATTACTTGTGGTCCACCGAACTTTTTAAAGTGGCAAAAATCCTAGACACTAAACCCATAACTTATCGCCTGCGTGATACCAAAGATGAAGAGATTCTCGGCGGCTTTTATGACTATGAATTGCAAAAAGTTAAAAATGCTAGTGAAATCTATCAAATTGAAAAGATATTAAAGACACTTACTCGCAGGGGTAAGAAACATTTACTTGTTCTCTGCCTAGGATAAAACTCGTATTTTGATTCTTGGATCTGTGTTGAAGATATTGAGAATGCCCACTGATTTCTCTGTAACTTTCTTGTCTAATGCTTCTGATCCTCTCTACAATGACTTGAATAGAACAATTGATTTTTGGACAAAACTCTCGCCAACCATCAAATTTGACAGTGCATATAAAGTGACTCTTGTCGACTGTATCATCAAAAATACCTACGACATCCTGAGAAAGGATCGCGTGTCTGATATAAAAGTTATACCATTCGATTAGACTATGAATGGGTTGGGCTATGCCGACTATGAATGGGTTGAAGCACTCAAATCTTGTGATTATCCTCATGTCGAATTGAAATACATTGAATATGATAATATGAGGGATTTGTGTCTTACAATCAATAGAAAAATCTCATATCGTCCGAATGGTACATTCCATTTTAATTATTCATTGGAACATGATAGGATATACACTAGCTCACCTGTTGACACTGAAACAATTATTCTCAATGACAATGTGAGAGATGTTCTTGGCTTTAAACAGAATATGATCCATGGGAAAAATGCTGGCGCTGTTTACGGGATGGATCAAGTTATTTTTGCTGATTATCCACCTGGTTTTGCCTCGGACTCTTGCATATTTCTCTACGCATCCTTTGTGGAAACATCAAGAGTTGTTAATTCAAATGTACCCCTCCGACGTGTTCTTTAAGGAAAGACATGCCACGAACTTGTTCATACCAATAATAGCAATCATCTACAGTCTATTTCCGAAAACACGTAATATTTGGAAATCTGCAATATTACATAACGAGATGACTATTATAAATCTCTATTAATAGGAAACGCCTGAGAAGTGATTACATGTCATTTTCGACCTATTGTCAACGACGGTAAAATCAACTAAAAAAATAAACAATAGAAGAATTCCATTTGTCTGTCCCTATATCGATTGTTATCTTGGTGCTTTGAGTCCACGTCAAACATGCACTGGATTGTACTACTATAAGGGTCGTACTACTATGTCTGGCTCTGGTATTGGTAGCTGGTTTGCTAGGCAATTTCGTTCTGCACTACCCCTTGCCAGAAAATATCTTGTACCTGCTGCATCAAATTTTGCAGCCTCAACACTACAGGACTGGGGGTCGGGCAAGAATTTCAAGGAGAGTGTTAAAGAAAATATTAGATCTTCAGCAAGAGCCGTTGGCGAACAATTAAAATCTCGACAAAATGGAGAGGGATTGAAAAGGATGCGTTCGCGTCATTCACTCATCAGTCTCCACCCGGCAGGAAGCAAAGGACATCAACAAGGACTTTGAGAAATAAAACAACAAAGACCAATACGCAACAGAAGAAGAAAAAGAAGAAGAAGATTGTGAGATCAAAGAAGGATTTCTTCTCTTAAGATGACTTATCTCCCTCACAAGGAATCATATCCATCAATCAGGTCCTCATTGAATCTATTAAATGCTGAAAATGTTGATGTCAGTTTCAAGTATGGCTACTATGAACAATTTCATCCCCAACAACCCCTTTCAGAAAATATACACTTTCAAATATTTTCCAATGAAGACTATTTAATTGAATTTTCATCAAAATTTATTAATCTATATGTTTTGTTTCAGAAAAAGTAAGATAATAAAACTCCAAATGACGTTTATTGTCTCTCCTATGAAAACTGTATTCTATACAACCTATTCAAACGAATTAATGTATTTATTAATGGGACATTGGTGAGCACTAGCAATAATTTATCCAACTATGCAAGTTACATACAATTTATTATGATGACTCCAAAGGTGTACAAGGAGATGAGAGGACAATCATCGGGCTATGAATATAGATCTGGTGTTGATACTGACTGTTAGTTGACTACTTCAGTGACCCAGTAGTTTCATATAGATTGAAAATTAAATCATGATATATTCAATATATCCCTATGGCTAACCCCCAATGTCAAGATTGAAATAAAGTTACAGCTGGCACCATCGAATTTCATTTTGAGAAAAACACTTCCTGCAGCATCCGATGCAAATGTTATTATCACATCGGCAATTCTCCATGTCCGAAAACAACAAGTTATGAGCTCTGTTGCATTGGCAGTGGATAAGCTAAGAGACAATGGTAACAACATTAAACTTATTGTCCACCATACAATCACCAATCAACGTCACATTGCCACTGGCTCTCGTAGCTATAGCGATTCATCGTTTATCAATGGAGAAATCCCATCAAAATTGGCTTTGGCCTGTGTGAAGAGTGGGAATGCCGTTGGATCCTGGACTGAATCCCCCCATGATTTTAATTTTTTCGGTCTATCAAGTCTTGTGTGTAAAGTGAATGGTATTCCACTGTACACTCTATCATTTGATAAAAAATCCTATAGAACTCTGTACGAGTTGACCATGCAATCCCTAGATCAAGACTCTCAACTATTTGAAAATGGAATAACTGATTCAATGTTTTCAAATAATCATGGGGTTATTGTTTTGGATCCTTCGGCCACACAGGTTTTGATTATAGTAAGACCTAGGACTGCAAGTTTATAGTTTAAATGGGTTAATGATCTGGCAGAGAGTCTCAAGATCCTATCACTGTTCAAATTTAAAAAATATTATGAAATCACACCTGAAGGTAGTGTTCAAATAGACATTGCAACATGAACACAAATCAAATAATCAATGTATTTAGTATGGACCCATACATGTCCCAATACAATTCCTATTGCATACCCTCGGACTTCATTGAAAAAATTCCAAGTGATAACAATACCCTAATCATTGTTAATAGCAGTCCATCGACTTTGAAGACTGGTCATTGGCTATGCATCTTTCAAAACAGCGAAGAATATTGAATTTTTTGATCTTCTTGGCCTATCGTATATATTCTACATTCCATACATCAGCAATTTTATTGAAAGCAGAGGGAAAACCATTATTCAAAATCAACAAAGAGTACAGGATTTAACGACTAAGACATGTGGCTTTCATGCACTACTCTTTTTCATGTTCAGATGTCTTGGCTACACCTACAAGCAGTTTCTCAACATCTACGTTGACCTACCTCGATTTAACGACTTTCTAGTGTATAAAATACTTACAACTGTATTTAATATTTATTTTAGTGCCCTAATAATAAAATGTTCTAAAGATTTATTTGAAATTGTTTATTAATAAAAAAAAAATTTATATACATGATAAAAACGACTTTTCTACTCTTTAGATTTCATCCACTACTAGGTATTTGTCAACAACAACTAGTGCAGGTAGATTATTTGAATTCACAGTGTACTGATTCTGATGTACTGCAATGTCAGGGTCACATTTTCTACAGTAGAGTGTGACTTCACTCTTGTCATATCTCTTTGTATAGTCAATGATACTATTCGCATTCATTCTATAGAATTCACATGTTTCAATTTGTGTATTTGAAGCAATTTCACAAAAAGTGTCCTCAAGTGTCGAATCACATTCTGTCACAGCCAAATAAAAATCAGTGGGCTTATAATCATAACACCCAGTGTCTTCACAACAATGACGTAGAAACCATATTCTCTTGTTGTTCCAACAGTTGAATCGTTAACCAGGTTCCTCCTCCCAGAAAAATCTAAAACCACGACGATACCAATCTCGTAGCAATAAACTAAAATCCCGGTTAGGATTCTTTCCAATCATACCGGGATATGTACTCTCCCACTGCTTACATTTTTCATAATGACAATTGGAGCATAGTTGGCCTCGAGGATGAGAGTCATACACCTCCTCACGACAGGAATTACAACCTTAAATTTTTATAGCATATCCTATATGCAATTTACATGGGTTGCACAATCTACACCTTTCATCATCATACTCATACCTCCGTTTTCAATTCTCACATTATGAACAGCGTCCCAGTGAGTACATACAGAGTGGGCATGTATGGAGCATTTTGTCATGTGTTGACGCTCTCAATGCCACAAAGAAACTGAGCTAGCACCATAAAAAAATTGTCTGAGATAGAGAGAGAGGAGTAAATCATCTTTGAGCACCATCTTTCTTGTAAAAAAAGAGTCCTAAATTTCTAAAAACTAATGTTTAAAAGCATATCCACAATATCATTTTGCTGTGTCGTGATCAATATATCAATAAATTGTGTAAATGCATTTGGACCACGATGTAGAAGCTTCATACAATAGTCTAATGATGGAGAATCAGTTTTCATTATATCGACAAGCATTCCCCGAGAAAATATCTTCCTTTGAATAGACAACTCTAGAAAATCATCATCTAGAATCAAACGTTTTTCCATAAGAATTAGATTCCTCATGGTTCGATCTTTCTCGAATCTATCCATTTTTTAGAGTCCTAACTCTCTCACAACCAACTTCAGACTAATCAGAATCTATTTTTTGTACTAAAAATATACGATAGTCTACTATAGAAAAAGAAAAAATACCATTGATTTAGAAACAGTTTTATTGAACATAATTACAATAATAATAATCATTGATGCAGTTTGTTCTCATAAATATATTTCGATAGGATATCTAATGCTGATCGAAGTTTGTTTATATGGAGAAGATTCTCTTTTACAGAAAAACACAGCTGCTCCTCTTGCTTAAATTTGCTTAATGATATCACGTATCTAGCATACATAATGTCCCATTCAAGACATAGTCTACAGCCAGCATTTATTTCCACAGCTACATTAGGTACTCGGATATCGTTGATACTGCTGCTGTCAGTTAACTAATTAATCTACAATCAATTAAATGAAACAATAAGTTTTTTCTCTCAAAAAATATACTCTCAAATAAAAAAAAAAAAACTTTTATATTTGAATCCAATTATCTTACTAATATTAATCTTATTTAAAACTAGTCATTTTATTAAAATCTTAATCGCCAATCAAGTTATACACGTTCCTCTTGTCAAAGAGTGTGATGACCTGTAGACTACTAGAAAAACCTGTTTGTACGGGGGCGTACGCAAATTCAATAGACCTATTCTACTAACACTTTCAATAAAAACTTTATATGCCCCCAGGGCATAACTTACGACCCTTGCCCTGAGGGCTCTGGGGGGAGGGGTTGCCATCCTTAAGGACCTAATTTCCAAAACTTTCAACTACGTTGAATAAAATGGTTATCTAAAAATTTTCATTGGATGTGTTTGGGGAAAAGCTGGGCGAGAGAGGGGGGGGGGTAGTTGCCCTCAAACTACTTTCGACTATTAAAAAGGGTACTAGCCCTTTGAATTTCAAATCGATTAAGCCTTTTTTCAAGTTTCTACGACAAATATTTCAATAAAAACCTTATATGCCCCCAGGGCATAACTTATAATCCTTGCACTGAGGATTTTGGGGGAGTGTCTGGGGAAAAGATGGGCGTGTGAGGGGGGTTTGTTGCCCTCAAATTCCTTTCGACTATTAAAAAGGGTACTAGCCCTTTGAATTTCAAATCGAATGAGCCTTTTTTCAAGTTTCTACGACAAAGATTTCAGTAAAAACCTTATCTCTATGTGTATCTATGTGTGTGTCATCTCTGTGGTTTAGATGCTTGTCTTTGTGATACGTTTCTGTGTGTTTGTCGGGTCTGTGTGTGTGTCGTGTGACTTCAATTTTAGTTTCTGTGTGTGTGTCGTCTTTCTGTTTTTATTATTTCTGTTTTTTTTTCGTATTTGGCCGTGCGTCGTTTCTGTGTGTGTGTCATATCTCTATGGGTAACGTCTGTCTGTGTGTATCAAGTGTCTTTGTGTGGCATCTCTGTGTCTATTATCTGTATGTCTGTATCATCACTATGTTTTTGTCATCTGTGTGCGTGTGTCTTTCCTGTGTGTTTGTCGTCTCTCTGAATGACTCGTCTCTATGTGTGTGTCGTCTCTGTGTGTTTGTCGTCTCTGGTTTATGTTAGGTTGGGTTGGGGGGTTTAGTTGCCCTCAAATCACTTTCGACTATTAAAAAGGGTACTAGTCCTTTGAATTTCAAATCGAATGAGCCCTGTTTCAAGTTTCTACGACAAAGATTTCAAGAAAAACCTTATATGCCCCCAGGGCATAACTTTTAATCCTTGCCCTGGGGGTTGTGGGGGAGTGTCTTCCTCAAAAATATGTTTTCTATCTGGAAATTAACCACGCTGAACAAAATGGCTGTCTCAAAATTTTTATTGGATGTGTTTGGGGGAAGGATGGGGGTGTCGGGGGGGGGAGGCTAGTTTCGCTCCAGTCACTCTCGACTATTAAAAAGGTCACTAGCCCTTTGAATTTTTGATCGAATGAGCTTTTTTTGAAGTTTCTACGACAACTCCTTCTTTAAAAACCTTATATGGCCCCAGGGCATAACTTAAAACCCTTGCGCTGAGGGTTTCGGGGGAGTGTCCTCCTCAAAAACATATTTTCTGTGTGGAAATCAACTACGCTGAACAAAATGGCTATTTAAAAATTTTGATTGGATGTGTTTGGGGGAATGATGGGCATTGGGAGGGGGGGGCTAGTTGCCCTCCAATCACTTTCGACTATTAAAAAGGGTACTAGCCCTTTGAATTTCCAATCGAATGAGCCTGTTTTGAAGTTTCTACGACAATGCCTTCTATAAAAACCTTATATGCCTCCAGGGCATAACTTAAAACCCTTGCCCTGAGGGTTGTGGGTGAGTGTCCTCCTAAAAAACATATTTTCTATCTGGAAATTAACTACGCTGAACAAATAGCTATCTCAAAATTGTGATTGGATGTGTTTGGGGGAATTATGGGCGGGGGGGCTAGTTGCCCTCCAATCACTTTCGGATATTAAAAAGAGCACTGGTCACTCCAATTTCCAGTTGAATGAGCCCTTGTCGAAGTTTCTACGACAACTTCTCCGATACGAAGTGCCCGGGTATGGAGAAAAAAAACAAAAAAAAACACATTGTAGCCACATCGTTCTTTACTTAGGCAGTACTAGCGCGCTGCCTATGATTAATTGCTGAAAGCTCATCAGTTCAAAATTTACTATAATTTTAATGTTTATTTTTAGTAATAAGTACAAAAGAAAACATTTGTAATAAAATTGTTTTTTTTATTAAAAATATTTGTAATAAAATTGGTTTTCAGTAAAGCGCCAATGACACAGTAGGTTTTAGACTTTTACAGCGAGAGAAGGAGAAAATACTCAATTTCTTGTTTGTAGTGATTTTTGTTCGCTTCAAGCTTGATTTGCATATTCAATTTAAGTTTCACTCGTTTTGAGATTTATTTATTAATTTACATTAATATCTATTTTATGTTTGTTTGCATTGATTGTTTATCTAATTTCTGTTCGTTTTGAGTTTCATGTATACTTAGATAGTAAGTTTTTTTCTTTCGTTTTAAGCTTTATTTTACGTTCAATATAAGAAATAGTCACGTCAAGATCTATTTAATCATTTATGTCATTACTTGTATGTTATTTGCTATGATTGTTCATTTAATTTCTGTTCATTTTGGGTTTCATTTATTCTTTAAAAGCAATGTCTGGTCGTGTTGAGTATAAATTTTAACGGGTATTTTTATCTGCTGAGCTTAAGTTTCAAAGGGCCTTTACTTTTCTTTGAAAAACTTATTTTTCGGAAAGTTTTTCTTAATTAATAAGTCCAAATATCGACTTTCTCTATGTGCATCAATGAACGTGGACACTATTTGTAATTGAAAGGAATTGATATAAAATCCATTTATCCCCCAGTAGATTTCATAGTCGGAAATCGAAGAGTATGGGTAGCTGCAAGGCCGTACCCAGAGGAGGGGGGGGGGGGGGTTAGGGATGTTTGAGCTTTAAAACAAATTTTAGAAATACTTTCTGCAATAAGAACAGAGTTGTCATTTATCACTTCGTAGCACCTTTATTCGGGCTTAGTCTAATTCCTATTTAATTCCTATTTCTTCTTAAAAGAAGAAATTACTATTCCTTCTAAAAAAGTAAAAAAAGTATTTCTTGGACTCAGAAGTTGTAAGAGAAAATGTAGGTAGAAAAAAACTTCAACACATCCTCCCTCCAAACTTAAATTATTTTGGCAATTCTCCGAACAAAATTATTTAGGTCCCCCCCCCCCCCTCCGAACAAAAATTTTTTGATACAATAATGGGATGTGCCACCGAGTGGCAGAATGTAAGGGATTATAAGACAGGGTGACACTTCCCCGAAGCAAGACCCATGTAAGAAATGCTATTGTCACTTTCGATTAAATTTTTTGCAACCACTTTTATGTCTATAGTCCAAAATGTAAGAATGTATGTGCCTTCATATACCTTTGACATATGCCTTAGGGAAAATTGTTTTTTTTTTAATTTTTAGCTACATATACCCATAACCGATCTCTTCTCTGTATTCGTATCTTATTTTTGAATTTATCCATAAATCTTCCTTTCCTAATGTACACTTAACTGTCGGATTTTAGAGCTCTTATCTTGCTTTTACAGCTTCCATTCTGAGATCAGTTAATGACAAAAGTAATAATGATGTTGTAGACAAGAAGAGGGTATTTTTTATAATAGACATTAATCGCATTTAAAACACCCTGAAGATTATGTACCTTCAAGCCTTTTTTCCGGTTTTAAGCTTCCGATTTTGAGCAACATGATCTGAAGATTCTTTTTACTCCCACGGTCAAATGCTACAGCGGACAGGTTTCATTCATAATAACCAAAGGGGCGGGAAAAGGAGGCAACTGGGTGAGTGAAAGCACCCTCGTGACTGTGCTGAGGGAATGGGTGGAAGTGGATTAGTAAAGTAACGTTCTGAAGTGTTAAAAATGTCGATTTTCGTTTTTTTACCATTGAAAGGTTAAAAGACAGTTCAATAGAATAATGAAAGATGAAGTCTATGATACAGTGGTGTAGCTAATTTCGTGTTTCAGAAGAAATCCAGACGTAAGCAGAAATATATTTCGAAATCCCAAAATATGCTATATACGAATAGCTAATATAATAGAGCAAAATATTGAAGCTTGGGTTTTCAGGGGGCGTAAACCTGAAGCCCAGCTCCTCTCCCTACATGTTGCCTATTCCAAAGCATCAAAAAGTCTAAATAATCTATCTGGGATGAAATGAGAATGCCCGTATTGGAATTTCGAAATCCAAAAATATGCTATATATGTATAGCTATGATATTATATCAAAATTTGAAAATTTGGTACTGTTTCGCTTAATGGTACGCACTAAAGAAGTCAAGTTTGGTTAATGCTAATAAAAAAAATTAAAATAGGATGTATATATAATAGTTTAGAAACAAATTTGGGCTACATATTTGCACATTAGGGGGGTGGGGGGTAAAGCACAGCATATATTAAATACCTAGCATAACCTAGGTACCTCCCCCCCTAAACCCCAAAAAACAACAGTTTAAAGATTGTAAAAACAATGAGAAACCACGCTCTTCGATCAATTTAGATAACAATTAACCGCTTTACGGGTCTCCATCACTGCATTCATTCGACTGTCTATAGCCGTTATGTACCATTAAGCAAAACAGTACCGAAAATTTTGGGTTTCAGGGGGCGTAGGACTGAAGCCCACCTCCCCTCCCTGCGTGTTGCCTATTTCAAAGCATCAAAGGTTCTGAATAATCTATCTGAAATAAAATGGGAATGTCATTCCTAGAATGCAGTGGCCCTTGCTGCTGACCTTCCCGCACGGAGAAGGCTGGCGACACTATAAACGCCACCCCGGCATGAGGATTAAGTAAAAAAAAGTCATATTGGAAAGAAGAAAAGGGGATAGTATCAGGGGTGTAATTTGCTATGGAGCAGCCCTCCCCTCAGCTGAAATTTAGCGTCTTCACAAATCTTGTCAAAACTAGGATTCTACTAATACTAACAACTCACTACAGCAACAAGCCACCTAAGGCCAACACAGCTACGCATGCTCATCGTCCATCCCAATCTTTTCAAAGCCTCGCTCTTTACACCCTTCCAGGAGTTCCGATTTCCTTTAAATCTTTCCTTACGACATCCTACCATCTTATTCAGGGACAACCTGCTTTTCGTCTGGCCCTAGACGGCTGGCCGGCAAGGACAATCTTTGGCAATCTGCCTATTCTTCATCCACAGAACGCGCCCTAGCCATCTCAATGTTTTTCTCGTTATCGCCGTAGAAAACGGGATTGTTCCACATTTTTTGTACAGCGTACTGTTTGAGATACGGTTAGTGAGTCTGGTACCCAAAACAATCCATAGGTAATTTCTCTGGAAAACACCTAGCAAAATCCTCCTCCAGTTTTCCGGAGTGCTAACGCTTCATAACCATGCTTGACCACTGTTACCCCTGTAGTTTCTAATATTCTAATCTTAGTTTGCAGCAAGGGTGGATCCAGGATTTTCTTTCGGGGGGGGGGGTTACTAATTTTGAATTTTTTTTGGGGGGGGTTACTAATTTTTGACTCAGTTTTCGACTAATTTTACTGATTTTTACCTAGGTTTTACTAATTTTCGACTTATTTTCGACTCGGTCAAAAATTTTTTTTTTTTGGGGGGGGGGGGGGGGTTCAAACCAGATAACCCCTCCCCCTGGATACGGCCTTGGTTTGCAGACTTATCTTTCTATTCTTTTACACTTTTTTCGAGTGTGTAAAAACACCCTGGGCCTTTGCTATTCTACTTTTAACATCTTCACTGCACCCACCGTCGTTACTAATAATACTACTAGCTAGGTGCGTGACAGACCAAATTCAAGCATCCACTAAAACAGATCAGTTTTCTATAGTATACCTTTGCCTTTATGGTACTATTAATTTAAAAAACTTTTTCCACAGAATAAGTTTTTCAAAGAAAAGTAAAGAACTCCATTAAACAAAAAATGAGCGAAAATAAAATCAAACAGTCTACCAAGCGTGAAACTACCACAAATCAGCATCGATAAATAAATGAATTCAAAACGAACAGAAATTACAATAAATGACCGAGTCAAACTCAAAACGAGCAGAAATTAACATAAGTTGAGCGCAAAACCCCTATGCCTTCCCAAGGCCAGAACAAAATTTGCACTTTACTGAAAAAAAAGTAAATGTTTTTACTTTTATCACTTTAATAAATCAAATAATATTAACATTTTGATTACTAAATATCAGTATATGTATATTAAACTGACAATGCACATTCATTTGTATTTTTTCAGTAAAGTGCAAATTTTGTTCTGGCCTTGGGAAGGCATAGGGGTTTTGGGCCCAACTTGTGTTAATTTCTGCTCGCTTTGAGTTTGACTTGGTTAGTTATTGCAATTTCTGTTCGTTTTGGGTTTCATTTATGTATCGATGCTGATTTGTGGTAGTTTCACGCTTGGTAGATTATTTGATTTTATTTTTGCTCATTTTTTGTTTAATGGAGTTCTTCATTTTACTTTGAAAAACTTATTTTGTGGAAAAAGTTTTTTTAATTAATTTCTGTTCGTTTTATATTGACATAGTCTTTTCAGGGAAAAAGAAAATAATACTTTAAATATTTGCGTTTTTTAAGACTTTATAGTTTGGCCTGCTATTTGTATGCTGTAGAAAAAATTTTCAGGAATTTTTAACAACATACACCCTTTTAAAAATCTGGACACAAATAGTACTGTTTAATTTAGTTTCAGACCTCCTCTAGTTGACCTGAAATGGGAAATTTGATACCATTCGCAAAAAAATATGTTTACTTTCTTTAAAGGCTTGGATACACTTACGCTATTTTGATTTGGTTAAATTTTAAGAGCAGAAATGGGAGGGTTGGCGTGGGAGGGTGGGAGTGGAAGGGGGATTAGTTGCCCTAGAATCACTTTCGACTATTAAAAAGGGCATCAGCCCTTTCTTTTTTCAATCGAATGAGCCCTTTTCGAAGTTCCCACGACAACTACTTCGATACGAAGTGCCCTGGTCTAAACAACAACAACAACAACAACAAAAATATACATTACACCCACTTCGATCTTTACTATAAAAATGTCAAGCCTTCCAATTACTTTCGACTGTTAAAAAGGGCACTAGGCCTTTCAATTTCCAATCGAATGAGCCCTTTTGGAAACGACAACACTTTCTATAAATACCTTATATGCCCCAACGGCATGAATGAAATCCCTTACCGTAAAGTCTGTTAGGGTGGTTCTTATCCTCTAAGACCAATCTTCCAGAACTTTCAACTACGTTAAACAATATTGCTATCTCAAAATTTTGATTGGATGTGTTTGGGGAAATGGTGGGTGTGAGAAGGGTATTAGTCGCCTTCCAATCACTTTTGAATATTAAAAAGGGCACAAGACACTGCAATTTTCCGTTGAATAAGCGCTTTCCAAAGTTTCTGCAGCAACTTCTTCGATACGATGTGCCCAGCTCCAAAGGAAAAAAATTGATAAATAATATATTGTGCCAACATCGTTCCTATATGCCCCCAGGAAATAATTTAAAACCCTTGACTTGAGGGTTGTGGGGGAGGGTACTCCTCTTTACTTAGTCCCCGTTTCTTGTCTCGTTCTCGAGTGTCCCCGTTCTTTACTTAGGCAGCGCGATCGTTAGGCAGCTGCCTATGATTTATGCAGCAACTTTCTATATAAACCTTATATGCCCCTAGGGCATAACTTACAATCCTTGCACTGAGGGCCCTGAGGGGGGTTATCATCCTAAAATACCTAATTTCCAGAACATTCAACTACGTTGAACAAAATGGATATTTCAAAATTTTGATTGGATGTGTTTGGGAAAATTGTAGAAGTGAGAGGGGCGTTAGTCGCTATCCAATCACTTTCAACTATTAAAAAAGGCACTAGCCCTTTCAATTTCCAATTGAATGAGCCCTTTTGAAGTATCTACGACAACGCTTTCAATAAAAACTTTATATGCCCCAGGGCTTATTTTACAACCCTTGCCCATCGAATGAGCTTTTTTTGAAGTTCCTACAACAACGCCTTCTTTAAAAACCTTATATGCCCCCAGGGCATAAATTAAAACCCTTGCTCTGAGGGCTGTGGGGGAGTGTCCTTCTCAAAAATATATTTTCTATCTGAAAATCAACTACGCTGAACATAATGGCTATCTCAATATTTTGATTGGATGTGTTTAGGGGAATGATGGGCATGGGTGGGGATAGTTACCCTCCAATCACTTTCGACTATTAAAAAGAGCACTAGAACTCTCAATTTCCCGTCGAATAAGCCCCTTTTGAAGTGTCTACGACGACCCATTCCATATGAAGTGCCCAGCTCTAAAGAAAAAATAAATAAATAGCACATTGTGCGAACATCGTTCTTATATGCCCTCAGGGCATAACTTAAAACCCTTGCCCCGAGGGTTCTGGGGAAGTGTCCTCCTCAAAAACAAATTTTCTATGTGGAAATCACAGTTCATATAATTATCCAGTATGATCATTCTCTATCTCACCCATTATAAAAACCCGGACTGGGGTGCGAGTGCTCCGGAGAACGTTTTTGCAGATATAACCATAAGCGAAGTCAGATCTTTTCATGGGTAGACAAGTCAGACTGTGATCTAATCGGAAACAAGTGGAAACCCGCTATTACGAATAATGGACTTTGTTGGAAACAATCGGAAACAGACTAACCCGCATTCCCGCTAATGCAGAAATAAGCGGGAGGAGCTTTTTGTTCTCACCGAGAACGAAGACCAGAAATGATCTGCGAT
Organism: Artemia sp. Qi Xiang Cuo; assembly: GCF_049724085.1. NCBI lineage: Eukaryota > Metazoa > Arthropoda > Branchiopoda > Anostraca > Artemiidae > Artemia > Artemia sp. Qi Xiang Cuo. Next base: position 74,546,728 of record NC_142800.1, read on the forward strand.
AAGCTTACTGGATAATTATATGAACTGTGGTGGAAATCAACTACGCTGAACAAAATCGCTATCTCAAAATTTTGATTGGATTTGTTTCGGGAAATGGTGGGCGTGAGCGGGGGGGGGGACTAGTTTCCCTCCAATCTCTTTTTTTATTAAAAAGGGCACCAGCCCTTTGAATTTCCAATCAAATGAGCCTGTTTTGAAGTTTTTATAACAACGCTTTCTATAAAAACCTTATATGCCCCCGGGACAAAACTTTCAACTCTTGACCTAAGGGTTGTGAGGAATTGTCCACCTTAAAACATATTTTCCATGTGGAAATCAAGTACGCTGTACAAAATGGCTATCACAAAATTTTGATTGGATGTGTTTGGAGGAATGATGAGCGTGGGGGGGGGGGCTAGGTGACCTCCAATCCCTTTCGACTACTAAAAAGGGTACTAGCCCTTCGAATTTCCAATCGAACGAGACTGTTTTGAAGTTTCTACGACAACGCCTTCTATAAAAACCCTATATGCCCCCAGGGCATAACTTAAAACCTTTGCCCTGAGGGTTGTGGGGGAGTGTCCTCCTCATAAAACATATTTTCTATCTGGAAATCAACTACGCTGAACAAAATGGCTTTCTCAAAATTTTGATTGGATGTGTTTGGGAGAATGATGGGCGTGGGGGGGGGTATTTGCCCTCCATTCACTTTCGACTATTAAAAAGGGCACTAGAACTCTCAATTTCTAATCGAATGAGCCCCTTTTGAAGTTTCTACGACGACCCCTTCCGTATGAAGTGCCCAGCTCTAAAGGAAAAAAAAATAGTACATTGTGCCAACATCGTTCTTATATGCTCTCATGGCTTAACTTAAAACCCTTGCCCTGAGGGTTGTGGGAGAGTGTCCTCCTCAAAAACATATTTTCTATCGATGTGTGTGGGGGAATGATACTCGTGGGGGGGGGGGCTAGTTTCCCTCCAATCATTTTCGACTATTAAAAAGGGCACTAGAACTCTCAAGTTTCAGTCGAATGAGCCCCTTTTGAAGTTTCTGCGACGACCCCTTCCATATGAAGTGCCCTGCTCTAAAGGAAAAAAAATAATATATAGTACATTGTGCCAACATCGTTCTTATATGCCCTCAAGGCATAACTTAAAACCCTTGCCCTGAGGGTTGTGGGGGAGTTTCCTCCTCAAAAAAATATTTTGTATCTGTAAATAAACTACGCTGAACAAATTGGCTATCTCAAAAGTTTTATTGGAGGTGTTTGGGGGAATGATGGGCGTGGGGGGGGGCTAGTTGCCCTCCAATCACTTTCGACTATTGACGAGGGCACTAGCCACTCCAATTTCCAATCGAATGAGCCCTTTTCAAAGTTTCTACGGCAACTCCTTCGAAACGAAGTTGCCGGCTGAAGAAAAAAAAACATATTGCGCCCACATCGTTCTTTACTTAGGTAGAGCTATCGCGGTGCCTATGATAAGGCTTATTTTTCATTTATCGTTTGGTCATTTCCGCTTGAATTGGGAAAATTGGCTCTAAGTTTGCCCCCCCCCCGGATTTTTTACGAATTTACATCCCTAAATAGCACTGGAAATAAGAAATGAAGCGAAATGAGTATAGGGTGTGTTAGAAGACTTGGAGATTCAGAAATGGCAGTGTGAGGTCGCAGCCTTGACGTCACTTGGAGTTCAATGGTGACGGAAAATGGTTTGGGGTTATGGTGTTTATTTTAAAGGGGGCTTAAATAGTGATGAAATTAAGTGGTATCAATCAAGTAGGGGTAGTAATTTTCCAGCACTTTGAGAAAGAAAGAAATATTTAGGGAGAATATTAGTAGTATCGTATTAATTACTTTCACGCCTACAAGGAATTAAACAAGAACCCTACAAGAATATGCTCAAAAGTGTAATAGATTTCACGCCTACATTCAACCCTACAAGAATATGTGCTGATTTCACGCCTACATTCACACCTGCAAGACCATACACAGTTTCAAACTTACATGAAAACTTACATTGATAAAGTGAAATTATGTCACTATTCTAGTTTTTCTAAACCAGTATTGCCTATAACTTAATATATTCAAATATTTTTTGACAACTTGATCTGAGACCGCGATAGGACCATGTTCATCTGAGACCGTCATAGGATCATGTTATTCTGAGCATGTTATTTGCTTGCCTGTATAGCAATCTCCATGTTATTTGCTTATTTTGTTTTGTTATTAAAAAATTGGACACTATATTCATAATTATTTGATTGTCATCTAAGAGGGGGAAATGAGATTGGCAAATCGGACATTATGAACGATATTAATTAATGTTTTGAATAATAGGAGTGTGAATGATTCTAATTAGTGACTGGATTTTATCAAGGTGGTGAAAAAAAGAATTAAACTGATTAGCAGTTAAGGTAACCCCGAAGGAGTTGTTAACTCAGGTAATTTGTTATAAATTTGAAACAACATCAGTCTATGAAAATAGCTAACGACGATTGAATGACATTGTGACTTGACCTAGCTTTACCTTTCCGATGTGGTCTGTATAATACACAAGTGATGTTTGATAAGTATTGTCAATTTAAAATAGGATCTAACGTTCCCTTCGCTCCCCCATTTCTGAGGGCAGGGGAGGGAGGGGGCCAATTTTGGAGGGAAAACCAAAAATACTCAGAATCGAAAATAAATGAGATCTGCCTCAAGGGCAAGGCTCAGAGGCCCTTTGTTCCCCCATTTCTTAGGGCAGGGGAGGGGGAGGAGGGAGTCAATTTTGGAGGGAAAACCAAAAATACTCAGAATCGAAAATAAATGAGGTCTGCCTCAAGGGCAAGGCTCAGAGGCCCTTCGTTCCTCCATTTCTGAGGGCAGGGGAGGGGGGGGGGTCAATTTTGGAGGGAAAACCAAAAATACTCAGACACTAATATCAATATCAGTAACGATTCTATTTGAACTTTCTCCAAGTTGATCAAATTGATCTCAAAAGGGTTCATGATAAAAAAAAATTGTTTGGGGCAAGAAAAAAAAAACTAAAATAATGTCATGAAATCATTTTCAACACTCAGAGCAGGGGGACGTTGGGATTGAATCATAGAGAAACATCGAGTTTACTTAAAAAAAACTACCACTAATCAGCATCTATAAATGAATGAAACCCAAACCGAAAAGAAAATACAATAAATAAACGAGCCAAACTCAAAACGCGCAGAAATAAACAACAGTTGGGGGCAAACCCCCTAGGTCTTGCCACGGCCTGTGGGGGGGGTTGGGGGTTAGGTGGGAGGATCTTTCCATGGAGGGGGCTCTGGATTTCCCAGCATTATTTAAAAAGCTTCCTATGCTAATTAAACAAAAGTTTTGGATATTTTTGTCAGTTTTTAGTTTACGCACTAATATCAATATCAGTAACGATTCTATTTCAACTTTCTCCAACTTGATCAAATTGATCTCAAAAGGGTTCATGATAAAAAAAATAGTTTGGGGCAAGAAAAACAAACTAAAATAATGTCGTGAAATCATTTTCAACACTCAAAGCAGGGGGACGTTGGGATTGAATCATAGAGAAACATCGAGTTTACTTTAAAAAAAACTACCCCTAATCAGCATCTATAAATAAATGAAACCCAAACCGAAAAGAAATTACAATAAATAATCGAGTCAAACTCAAACCGAGCAGAAATAAACCTAAGTTGGGGGCAAACCCCCTAGGCCGGCCCAAGGCTTGTTGGGGGGGTGGGGGGCTAGGTGGGAGGATCTGTCCATGGAGGCGGCTATGGATTTCCCAGCATTATTTAAAAAGCTTCTTACGCTAATTAAACAAGTTTTGGATATTTTTGTCAGTTTGTAGTTTACGCAGTAATATCAATATCAGTAACGATTAGATTTGAACTTTCTCCAAGTTGATCAAATTGATCTCAAAAGGGTTCATGATAAAAAAAAAATAGTTTGGGGCAAGAAAAAAAAACTAAAATAATGTCTTGAAATCATTTTCAACACTCAGAGCAGGGGGACGTTGGGATTGAATCATAGAGACACATCGAGTTTACTTAAAAAAATTCTTCGAAAGGGCTTAATATTCTCAAGGTTTTAGCTTTTGACGGATAACATTAAACCTAAGGAAATTTATGTATTTGGAATCAGCATATAAAGCCAATCATTTTCATGTATCTATAATTATTAAAATTCTGTTTTTAGAGTTATGGTTACTTTCGGACGAGTTGCACTTTATTTTCACCTTGTTTCCCAAACACTGTTTAAAGTTAGGGTTTTTTTTGTAGTTGTTTTCGTTTTTGCTTTATTGTTCGACCTGATAGGAGTTCAGAAAGAGGATGGTCATTGAAATTACTTAATGACTAAAGATTTTGTTTTTCTTCTAAAAGGCTTAATATTCTCAAGGTTTTAGCTTTTGACGGATAACATTAAACCTAAGGAAATTTATGTATTTGGAGTCAGTGTATAAAACCAATCATTTTCATGTATCTATAATTATTAAAATTCTGTTTTTAGAGTTATGGTTACTTTCGGACGAGTTGCACTTTACTTTCACCTTGTTTCCCAAAAACTGTTTAAAGTTAGGGTTTTTTTTGTAGTTGTTTTCGTGTTTGCTTAATTGTTCGACATGATAGGAATTCTGAAACAGGATGGTCGTTGTAATTTCTGAATGACTAAAGATTTTGTTTTTCTTATAAAATGCTTAATATTCTCAAGGTTTTAGCTTTTGACGGATAACATTAAACCTAAGAAAATTTATGTATTTGGAATCAGCGTATAAAACCAATCATTTTCATGCATCTATAATTATTAAAATTCTATTTTTAGAGATATGGTTACTTTTGGACGAGTTACACTTTACTTTGACCTTGTTTCCCAAAAACTGTTTAAAATTAGGGTTTTTTTTTTAGTGGTTTTGATTTTTGCTTTATTGTTCGACTTGATAGGAATTCTGAAACAGGATGGTCGTTGAAATTTCTTGATGGCTAAAGATTTTTTTTTTTCTTCTAAAAGACTTAATATTATCAAGGTTTTAGCTTTTGAAGGATAACATTAAACCTAAGGAAATTTATGTATTTGGAATCAGCGTATAAAGCCAATCATTTTCATGTATCTATAATTATTAAAATTCTGTTTTTAGAGTTATGTTTACTTTCGGACGAGTTGAACTTTACTTTCACCTTGTTTACCAAAAACTGTTTAAATTTAGGGTTTTTTTTGTAGCTTTTTTCGTTTTTGAGTTATTGTTCGACATGATAGGAATTCTGAAACAGGATGGTCGTTGAAATTTACTAATGACTAAAGATTTTGTTTTTATTCTAAAATGCTTAATATTATCAAGGTTTTAGCTTTTGACGGATAACATTAAACCTAAGGAAATTTATGTATTTGGAATCAGCGTATAAAGCCAATCATTTTCATGTATGTATAATTATTAAAATTCTGTTTTTAGAGTTATGGTTACTTTCGGAAGATTTGCACTTTACTTTCACCTTGTTTCCCAAAAACTGTTTAAAATTAGGTTTTTTTTTGTAGTCGTTTTCGTTTTTGCTTTATTCTTCGACTTGATAGGAATTCTGAAACAGGATGGTCGTTGAAATTTCTTGATGGCTAAAGATTTTTGTTTTTCTTCTAAAAGACTTAATATTCTCAAGGTTTTAGCTTTTGGCGGATAACATTAAACCTAAGGAAATTTATGTATTTGGAATCAGCGTATAAAGCCAATCATTTTCATGTATGTATAATAATTAAAATTCTGTTTTTAGAGTTATGGTTACTTTCGGACGAGTTGCACTTTACTTTCCCCTTGTTTCCCAAAAACTGTTTAAAATTAGGGTTTTTTTGTAGTTGTTTTCGTTTTTGCTTTATTGTTCGACTTGATAGGAATTCTGAAACAGGAGTATCGTTGAAATTTATTAATTACTAAAGATTTTGTTTTTATTATAAATGTCTTAATATTATAAATGTTTTATCTTTTTACGGATAAAATTAGAAAAAATGAAATTTATTTATTTTTACTCATCGTATAAAGCCAATCCTTTTAATTTATATATAATTATTAAAATTCTGTTTTTAGAGTTATGGTTACTTTCGGACGAGTTGCACTTTACTTTCACCTTGTTTCCCAAAAAGTGTTTAAAACTAGGGTTTTGTTTTAGTAGTTGTTTTCGTTTTTGCTTTATTGTTCGACTTGATAGGAATTCTGAAACAGGATGGTCTTTGAAATTTCTTGACGGCTAAAGATTTTTGTTTTTCTTCTAAAAGACTTAATATTCTCAAGGTTTTAGCTTTTGACGCATAACATTAAACCTAAGGAAATTTATATATTTGGAGTCAGCATATAAAGCCAATAATTTTCAGGTATCTATAATTATTAAAATTCTGTTTTTAGAGTTATGGTTACTTTCGGACGAGTTGCACTTTAATTTAACCTTGTTTCCCAAAAACTGTTTTAAATTAGGGTTTTTTTTTTCGTTGTTTTCGTGTTTGGTTTATTGTTCGACATTATAGGAATTATGAAACAGGATGGTCGTTGAAATTTATTAATTAATAAAGATTTTGTTTTTCTTCTAAAAGGCTTAATATTCTCAAGGTTTTAAATTTTTAAGGATAACATTAAAACTAATGAAATTTATGTATTTGGAATCAGCGTATAAAGCCAATCATTTTCATGTATCTATAATTATTAAAATTCTGTTTTTAGAGTTATGGTTACTTTCGGACGAGTTGCACTTTACTTTCACCTTGTTTCCCAAAAACTGTTTAAAATTAGGGGTTTTTTTTGTAGTTGTTTTCGTTTTTGCTTTATTGTTCGAATTGATAGGAATTCTGAAACAGGATGGTCGTTGAAATTTATTAATGACTAAAGATTTTGTTTTTCTTCTAAAAGGCTTAATATTCTGAAGGTTTTAGCTTTTGACGGATAACATTAAACCTAAGGAAATTTATGTATTTGGAATCAGCATATAAAGCCAATCATTTTCATGTATCTATAATTATTAAAATTCTGTTTTTAGAGTTATGGTTACTTTCAGACGAGTTGCACTTTACTTTCACCTTGTTTCCCAAAAACTGTTTAAAATTAGGTTTTTTTTGTAGTTGTTTTCGTTTTTACTTTATTGTTCGACTTGATAGGAATTTTGAAACCGGATGCTCGTTGAAATTTCTTAATGACTAAAGATTTTGTTTTTCTTCTAAAAGGCTTAATATTCTCAAGGTTTTAGCTTTTGACGGATAACATTAAACCTAAGGAAATTTATGTATTTGGAGTCAGCGTATAAAGCCAATCATTTTCATGTATCTATAATTATTAAAATTCTGTTTTTAGAGTTATGGTTACTTTTGGACGAGTTGCACTTTACTTTCACCTTGTTTCCCAAAAACTGTTTAAAATTAGGGTTTTTTTCTTTTTAGTTGTTTTCGTTTTTTCTTTATTGTTCGACATGATAGGAATTCTGAAACAGGATGGTCGTTGAAATTTCTTAATGACTAAAGATTTTGTTTTTCTTATAAAAGGCTTAATATTCTCAAGGTTTTAGCTTTTGAAGGATAACATTAAACCTAAGGAAATTTATGTATTTGGAATCAGCGTATAAAGCCAATCATTTTCATATATCTATAATTATTAAAATTCTGTTTCTAGAGTTATGGTTACTTTCGGACCAGTTGCACTTTACTTTCACTTTGTTTCCCAAAAACTGTTTAAAATTAGGTTTTCTTTGTAGTTTTTTTCTTTTTTGTTATATTTTTATAATTGATATGAATTATGAAACAGGATGGTCGTTGAAATTTATTAATGACTAAAGATTTTTTTTTTCTTCTAAAAGGCTTAATATTCTCAAGGTTTTAGCTTTTGACGGATAACATTAAACCTAAGGAAATTTATGTATTTGGAATCAGTGTATAAAACCAATCATTTTCATGTATCTATAATTATCAAAATTCTGTTACGCACGTAACCTCGTCTAAATTAACCTTAAAAAATGAAATAAAGCTATGTCGACTTTGCATGTTGATTTCACGACATTTTTGGGAAACAAGGTGAAAGTAAAGTGCAACTCATCCGAAAGTAACCATAACTCTAAAAACAGAATTTTAATAATTATAGATACATGCTGGGAAATCCAGAGCCCCCTCCATGGAAAGATCCTCCCACCTAACCCCCAACCCCCCAAACTGGCCTTGGGAAGGCATAGGGGTTCTACCCCCAACTTATGTTAATTTCTGCTCGTTTTGAGTTTGACTCGATTATTTATTGTAATTTCTTTTCGGTTTGGGTTTCTTTTATTTATAGATGCTGATTAGTGGTAGTTTTTTTTAAGTAAACTCGATGTTTCTCTATGATTCAATCCCAACGTCCCCCTGCTCTGAGTGTTGAAAATGATTTCATGACATTATTTTAGTTTTTTTTTTCTTGCCTCAAACTATTTTTTTTTATCATGAACCCTTTTGAGATCAATTTGATCAACTTCGAGAAAGTTCAAATAGAATCGTTACTGATATTGATATTAGTGTCTGAGTATTTTTGGTTTTCCCTCCAAAATTGACTCCCTCCTCCCCCACCCCAGCCCACAGAAATGGGGGAACGAAGGGCCTTTGAGACATCCCCTTGAGACAGATCTCATTTATTTTCGATTCTGAGTATTTTTGGATTTCCCTCCCAAAATTGACTCCCACCCTCCCCTTCCCTCAGAAATGGGGGAACGAAGGGAACGTTAGATCCTATTTTAAATTGACAATACTTATCAAACATCACTTGTGTATTATACAGAACACATCGGAAAGGTAAAGCTGGGTCAAGTCACAATGTCATTCTATCGTCGTTAGCCATTTTCATAGACTGATGTTGTTTCAAATTTATAACAAATTACCTGAGTTAACAACTCCTTCGGGGTTACCTTAACTGCTAATCAGTTTAATCCTTTTTTTCACCACCTTCATACAATCCAATCACTAATTAGAATCATTCACACTCCTATTATTCAAAACATTAATTAATATCGTTCATAGTGTCCAATTTGCGAATCTCATTACCCCTTTTTAAATGCCAATCAAATAATTATGATTATAGTGTCCAATTTTTTAATAACCAAAAAATAAGCAAATAACATGGAGATTGCTATACAGGCAAGCAAATAACAAGCTCAGAATAACATGATACTATGACGGTCTCAGAATAACATGGTCCTATGGCGGTCTCAGATCAAGTTATCAAAAAATATTTGAATATATTAAGTTATAGGCAATACTGGTTTAGAAAAACTAGAATAGTGACATAATTTCACTTTATCAATGTAAGTTTTCATGTAAGTTTGAAACTGTGTATGGTCTTGTAGGTGTGAATGTAGGCGTGAAATCAGCACATATTCTTGTAGGGTTGAATGTAGGCGTGAAATCTATTACACTTTTGAGCATATTCTTGTAGGGTTCTTGTGTAATTCCTTGTAGGCGTGAAAGTAATTAATACGATACTACTAATATTATTGTGTATGTTACTTACTCATGCCCCATGTATGGAGGAACCAGCGAGGATCTGCTTAACATAGGGCCCTTTGCCCCGAATTACTGGATTTAAGAAAAGATTTATTGTTCAAATAAGGTAAGGACAAATGATTGATTTGTTTGAATAATAGATTTTGGGGATGATATAGAAAACCATTTTTGTAGAGAACGGCTCAAAATATTGTTGTATGTATATGAGCTGCTTTTTGCTGTTTTTTTTTCTATTTATTTTGTATGTTTTTGAATTGTTAATTTTTTAGTAGTATTATGTCTGCTGCCATCGCCATGTTGTTTTTTTTTAACCAAATATACATCTATCTGTTTACAAATTTATAAGAAATAAAGTTTTTAAGATCAACAACACCGTGTGCTAATATAGTTTTTTTTTTTTTTTTTTTTTTTTTTAACACTGGCTTGTAGTAAAAAGAGTTCCGTTTGTTTTTATTAGCTTAATTGGAAAATATCCAAACAGTGTACTTGCCCTAAGTTGACGTAACACCACAGATCCTAGGAACCAAAACAATCATAAGTTATTCTACTTAAATTTTTTCCATAGTTTTGCATAATCCTTGAAAAATAATACTAGATGCATTTACCTGTTGATGTAATGTCGTATTTTGAGGCAGTAGAAAGAACACGAATTCTGATTTTTTTTTTTTTGCGTGAAATTTTAAGCCAGTAAAAAAAACGATAAAAAGAGCGAATTTTTTTTTTTACAAGAAAACTCTCAATTCACTTTTTTTGTACCGAAAAACAAATATGTATTTAGTTTTGCGGTCATAAAACAGCGTATTTTTATCAGGCAGGTCAAGTGTTTAGCTTCAAGTATGGGTTGATTGGGGATTCCCGAATACTTTCAAGCTGAATAAGAAAGGGAAAAGAGCAGAATAGAGAAAAACATGTAAAGAATGTGTATTGCGCCATTGTTGGCTGCCTGCCAATAGATTTTGACCCTTAATCAGGAAAATATAAGTTCTAATTTGTGACTGAGTGACTCATATCCCGTTTTCCACAAACATTTGTTCCTATATGGTTTGGTTGAATTAAAAAAAAATAATAATAAATAAATCAATAAAGAAAATCCAATTCTTCATAGTAAAGAATAGTAATTAAATAACGATTCTTGTCAATAACGGAAGTGTAAGAGCCTAACTATTGATAACATTCAATCAAAGAATCAGCTTTTTAAGGTGATTCTAAAATGTATATGTTTATTAGTCATCAGGACAGCTATTAGAATACAAAAAGTTCGTATAATCACAGAAAATACAAGGTAAACAGCTTAATAAGGGGCAATTTTGATACAAAAAAATATACCGTCAACTTTTGCTTGCATTGCAGGAGTACCCATGAACTTATGTATGAAGCTACTATAATCAGAAATGTTTCCTCTGAACAGAATGCTGGGAATTTTTGCATTTTCCGCCTGAACGGATACGTTTTTTGTGTTTTATTACCATTTATGTTTTTTTCCAAGAGTGATTGTATTTATCTAGTTGTCACTTAGAAGCAGATTTAATTTTTTACACTTCTGAAGCATAAAGGTGTTAAATATATTGGTTTTTGGTATTCTAAAAATGTTGAACTAAAAATTTTTATTTGATTTTCTTCATTTTAGTTTTAATGTTTTACTTTGAAAAATTTACTTTGATAATATGTTACTTTTTATAAACAATTGAATCTAAAGGCATATTTTGGTGTTTGATAAGTCAATATTGTTAAAAATATATCAATATTGTATAAATATATGTTAATATATATGCTAATATATAAAAATATATCAATATGTCAATATTGTTAAAAAATATCCGTCCAACGCTTCGGCATTGCTCAACAGAACTGAATGCTGGAAATTTATATCTTAGTATTTGTAAGTAGGCTACTGTCTTGTGTATTTTTGCAGCTAATTACTTTTTCATTTTTATATACTTTTACTTTAATTGACATGCTTTTTCTATTGCCTTTAGAAAATGTTTGTCTCTAAGCTTCATTAAATAAAAAAAAACAAGTTTTTTCAACTGAAAGTAAGCAGCAAAATTGAAATTTAAAACGTACAGAAATTATTATGTATATTAGGGGGGTTATCGCCCTCCTCAACACCTTGCTCTTCACGCTACAGTATTTTGGCCCTTAAAAAAAGCTACCTATTGTTCTAATCAAACTACCCTTGTGTTTCAGTTGTTTTTAAAGAATTGGGACAAAATTTAAGCGTAAAGGGCGAGGTGATGAGGAGGGGGCAACTTCCTTCATATACGTAATAATTTCTGTTTGTTTTAAATTTTAATGTTGCTCCTTACTTACAGCTGAAATTTTTTTTTTAATTTAATTTCTGATCGTTTTTTACATAACACCAAGATACTTGGCTCCTACTCCAAGGAAAAATCCCCCGTCTCACAGAAATATCCTCAGGGCAATTCAACCCTTGCGAAAATTTGCCCCGGACAATTACCCTTAATATCTTCACGACTAAAATTGAATCGATAAAGAAAAAGCAAGAATTACAAAGAAATTTCGTAAAGGAATTCTGGCAAATTCATAAAGTGCAAAATTTCCCCTGAAAAATCCACCCGCTGGGAACTTCCCTCTCTATGGAAGATTCTCCCCGTGCAAAATCTTTCCAGCAGAAAATTTGTCCTCCCCTCCCTACTAGAAAAATGTATGCATACTTCCCAATAACAAATAAAACAATAGGTAAGTTTATAACTTAAAAACCTTTCCCCAGGGGCTGTAGGGGGTTCATTTTATATCTAAATACATAACTATTGGTCCTTTCAAGTATACTGAAGAAAAAAGCTATCTCAAAATTTTCATCGGACGATTTTGGGTAAAAAGTGGCGTGGGAGGGGGCCTAGTTGCCCTCCAATTTTTTGGTCACTTAAAAGGGTACTAGCACATTTCATTTCCATTAGAATCAGTCCTCTGTCAACGTTTAGGCCTACCGGATCGATACGATCACCCATGGGAAAAAAAAAGAAACAAATAAAGACGCAACCGTGATCTTTCTTCTGGCAAAAATTACAAAATTCCACATTTTTGCTGGAGCTCGAAACCTCTACAGTGAGGTTTTTTGAAACGCTTAATCCGATGGTGTGATCTTCATAAAAATTTATGACTTCGAGGGGATCTTTCTCCCTTTTTTCAAAAAGCAGACAAATTTTCTCAGACTCGTAGCTTTTGACGGGTAAAACTAAACTTAATCAAACTTATATATTTGGAATCAGCATAATAAGCCAATTCTTTTGGTGTTTTTTAGAGTTTCGGTTACTATTCAGCCGGGTCGCTCTTTACTTGCAGTTCGTTACCACGAACTGTTTAATTACCACTCAAAATAAAAATGGAGATCATTGAAATATTTATAGTTTTTTCTGTGTTACCAAAAGTATTGTATGGTATTCAAACAACTTTGTAGTTTCATGAAATGTAATTAAACAAATAGAAAAGGTTTTTCAACTGTTGTAAGGTACTTTAAAGTACTTCGTATAAATAGAAAAAGAAAATAGCACCAATTAAAACTGCTGAAAACCAATTTCCTAGCGGTATTCGCCATCCCAAAGAAATTTCCTGGCGGGGCTGATGATGACCTTCCTTGCATTTTCCACCTCTGTGCTGGTAGATATAGGAATGTAACATATTAGCTGAATAGAGAAACAATTTAATTAATTCCTACTCCCCCTACCTCTTTCAACATTTATCTGGAGCCTCATGAAGAAGAAGCAGTTTGTCCATTAGAATGTGCTTTTTTAGGAATCTATCCTACTCCCAC